>NC_088410.1:36912755-37120255 GCF_034236695.1 Oncorhynchus nerka
GTCTTTTTTTCGATTAAATCGGTCCATATATAGCCTAGATATCGTTATATGTAGACTGTGTGATCAACGAAAAAAACCAGCGTTTCATAACGTAACGTCATTTTTTAAAATTCAAAAAGTCGACGATAAACTTTCACAAAACACTTCGAAATACTTTTGTAATGCAACTTTAGGTATTAGTAAACGTTAATAAGCGATCAAATTAATCACAAGACGAAGTATATTCTATAGCTGTCCGTCTGGAAAAATGTCCGGCTAGAAACTCAACCAAAATATCCGGTCCTAGACCTGAAGAACTGTGCTGCCTTGTATCTGTTTGACCAAGAAACAAAGAGTAGGCAAATGACAAGACTCTAGACACCGTGTGGAAGCTGTAGGTACTGCAACCTCACCCCCATTAAATGTGGTTCACCTTTATCAATGGGTTCAAGTCGCGCAGGGATATATTTTTCAATTTTCAGTGATCAGATTTTCCTGCACTTTTCGATGAAACGCACGTTCTGTTATAGTCACAGCCGTGATTTAACCAGTTTTATAAACGTCTGAGTGTTTTCTATCCACACATACTAATCATATGCATATACTATATTCCTGGCATGAGTAGCAGGGCGCTGAAATGTTGCGATTTTTAACAGAATGTTCAAAAAAGTAGGGGGTAGGAGTAACAGGTTAACCCTGTTGCCCAAAGCTAACATTATAAGCAGCCAGCTAGCTTCATCTGGCTAGTGAGGCTCGACCGTACCGGGTTGTGTTGTGAAGCTAGCCACAACAAGAATTAGGAATTTAGTGGAATTTGCGGTTTGCCTTCAAAATAAAAGTATGTCATTGACAGTGATGCAAATGAATACAAATAGGAGAATCGTGCCACACTTTTATTTTGAAGGCTGACCGCAAAATCCACTGTTGTGGCCAATCCTTATTGTGGCTAGGGTCACAGATGGGTCCGACCACCATTAGTCAAATAAGAACGGTCTTATAAATTAGGCTAATTTTAAATTACACCTAGCTATATAATTAGTTAGCTAGCTAACTAGAGCTACTGAAACAGTTTTTGGGTAAGAACATTGTTTGGATCCATGAGCTAGCTAGCTTTAAAAAAATGTTTTATCACCAGCACTGTAGGTGCGCGAGACAACTTTACCAGCATCATAGCATATGTAGATGAATTTTGACATATGAAATACGAGTAATAAAAAAAATTATTATTTGACGTGCAGTCATATTCAGGTCAACTAGCGTATTTGACACAAAGTGTTAAATCGTATATTTTTTGACACGCAAAGACCCAAACGGCGTTCCATAGAAATCCTGATAGAAAATTAAATGACTGAATAAATGAACAACTAAACGGCACAGCAAGTAAGTGAAAGAAATAGGTTTTTATTATGTTTTACTGGTAATGGGGACATACGTAAATGCCAGAAAAATTACCTTTTGGGCAGTGTGTGTATGTAACCTTCATTTAACTAGGCAAGTCAGTTAAGAACAAATTCATATTTACATTGACGGCCTACCCCGGATGACGCTGGGCCAATTGTGCACCGCCCTATGGGACTCCCAATCACTGCCAGATGTGATACAGCCTGGATTCGGACCAGGGACTGTAGTGACACCTCTTGCACTGAGATGCAGTGCCTTAGCTGCATCCGTGTATGTTGTCTAACTATTTAACTGTACTAGAATGGTTAAAAAGGGAGCTAAAAAAAAGCTGGGCAAGGAAAATATTGGATATCTGCCAAAAATGTCATATCGGCGCATCATTACCTAGTATACAACGCATTCGGAAAGTATTGGTCAGGGACGTGACCAAGAACCCGATGGTCACTCTGACAGAGCTCCAGATTTTCTATGTGGAAATGGAGAACCTTCCAGAAGGACAACCATCTCTGCGGCACTCCACTAATTAGGCCTTCATGGTAGTGGCCAAACAGCAGCCACTCCTCAGTAAAAGGCACAACAGCCCGCTTGGAGTTTGCAAAAACGCACCTAAAGGACTCTCAGACAATGAGAAACAAGATTCTCTGGTCTGATGAAACCAAGATTGAACTCTTTGGCCTGAATGCCAAGCATCCCGTCTGGAGGAAACCTGGCACCATCTCTACGGTGAAGCATGGTGGCAGCATCATGCTGTGGGGATGTTTTTCAGCGGCAGGGACTGGGAGACTAGTCAGGATTGAGGTAAAGATGAAAAGAGAGTACAGAGAGTTCCTTGATGAACCCAATCAAACATCTCTGGAGAGACCTGAAAATAGCTGTGCAGCAATGCTCCTCATCCAACCTGACACAGCTTGAGAGGATCTGCAGAGAAGAATGGGAGAAACTCCTCAAATACAGGTGTGCCAAGCTTGTAGCACCATACCCAAGAAGACTAAAGGTTGTAAATGTTGCCAAAGGTGCTTCAACAAAGTACTAAGTAAAGGGTCTGAATACTTATGTAAATGTAAAATTTCAGTTATTTGGAATACATTTGGAAAATTTTCACAAAAAAATACTTTTTGCTTTGTTATTATGGGGTATTGTGTGTAGATTGATGAGGGAAAAAACTATATTTTAAATTTTAGATTAAGGCTGTAACGTAACAAAATGTGGAAAAAGTCACGAGGTCTGAATACTTTCCGAATGCACCGTATGTCCATGTAAACTGAAAACAAATGTATCAATGAAACACAAGCCATAATCTTACACACCATACAGGGGCTCCCTCGCAGCATGAAAACCAAGAGAATGAAACTGAGATGGCCACAAACAGCATGGAGCTCCGTTCCCCGCCCGCAATATGGGACATGCCAGAATCAAAAACAAAAAACACACAGACCTTGTCCAATCTCCCACTTCTGGGGGTTATACTTAATCCTAGGATTCAGGGCTATAATAACAATAACATTATTTACTTGTTGTCTAGATCAAAGTTCAGTGTCTGCCAGAATTCTTAAGCCATAATTCTGAGAGTGCAGAACTTGCATGAATCATCAAAATGAGTAGAAACTCAGCACCAGAGAGGTTGAAGGTGCAGGTAGTTTTACAGATGCTTGGCCTGCGTCCCAAATGGCACCCTACCACCTTTCTAGTGCACTACTTTTGCCCAGAGCCCTATGGGTTCTGGTCAAAAGAAGTGCACTATGTAGGGAATAGGTTGCCATTTCAGACACAACCTTGGTTTAAAAACAGCCACATTAGGCTAGACTACATTTTCCAATGACATGGCAAAACATTCAGCAGACGTTTAGACAATCACTCCCTTTTAACGACTGAAACGCTTCATCTGTTAAACTGAAAAATCGAAGGGGAGTTGAATAGAGAACCATTGCTGAAGGAAACAGCTTCCTAAAAAGGGTCCTAAATCTATGTACTCTGTCTAAACCGCCTACACCTGCTGGCTCTGAGAAAAAGTATTTTGTGTGTGGTTTCAACATGACAAAAATACATTTAGTCTAACCCAACCTCCCTCCCTTTCCTGTCTTGTCTGGCCAGGTGAACCGTGGATAACCGTATGTGTACACTAGAGGTCGACCGATTATGATTTTTCAACGCTGATACCGATTATTGGAGAACCAAAGAAATCCGATACTGATTAAATCGGACAATTTTTTGTAAAAATGACAATTACAACAATACTGAATGAAGACTTATTTTAACTTAATATAAGACATCAATGAAATCAATTTAGCCTCAAATAAATCATGAAACATGTTCAATTTGGTTTAAATAATGCAAAAACAAAGTGTTGGAGAAGAAAGTAAAAGTGCAATATGTGCCATGCAAGAAAGCTAACGTTCAAGTTCCTTGTTCAGAACATGAGACCATATGAAAGCTGGTGGTTCCTTTAACATGAGTCTTCAATATTCCCAGGTAAGAAGTTTTAGGTTTTAGTTATTATAGGAATTATAGGACTATTTCTCTCTATAAGATTTGTATTTCATTAACCTTTGACTATTGGATGTTCTTATAGGCACTTTAGTATTGCCAGTGTAACAGTATAGCTGGAACACAACGACAACAGCCACCCTCGAAGCAGCGTTACCCATGCAGAGCAAGGGGAATAACCACTCCAAGTCTCAGAGAGTTACGTTTGAAACGCTATTAGCGCGCACCCCACTAACTAGCTAGCCATTTCACATTGGTTACACCAGCCTAATCTCGGGGTTGATAGGCTTGAAGTCATAAACAGTGCAATGCTTGACGCACAACGAAGAGCTGCTGGCAAAACGCACAAAAGTGCTGTTTGAATGAATGCTTACGAGCCTGCTGCTGCCTACCACCACTCAGTCAGACTGCTCTATCAAATCATAGACTTAGTTATAACATAATAACACACAGAAATAAGAGCCTTAGGTCATTAATATGGTCAAATCCGGAAACTATCATCTAGAAAACAAGACGTTTATCCTTTGTGAAATACGGGACCGTTCCGTATTTTATCTAAGGGGTGGCATCCATTAGTCTAAATATTAAATATTCCTGTTACATTGCACAACCTTCAATGTTATGTCATAATTACGTAAAATTCTGGGAAATTAGGTGGCTCAAACTGGTGCATATACACTGACTCATGCAATGAACGCAAGAGAAGTGACAATTTCACCTGGTTAATATTGCCTGCTAACCTGGATTTATTTTAGCTAAATATGCAGGTCTAAAAATATATACTTCTGTGTATTGATTTTAAGAAAGGCCTTGATGTTCATGGTTAGGTACACATTGGAGCAACGATACGCACCGCATCGATTATATGCAACGCAGGACACGCTAGATAAACTAGTAATATCATCAACCATGTGTAGTTAACTAGTGATTATGATTGATTGTTTTAATAAGATAAGTTTAATGCTAGCTAGCAACTTACCTTGGCTTACTGCATTCGCGTAACAGGCAGTCTCCTTGTGGAGTGCAATGTAATCAGGTGGTTAGAGCGTTGGACTAGTTAACTGTAAGGTTGCAAGATTGAATGTCCCAAGCTAACATGGTAAAAATCTGTCCCCCGAACAAGGCAGTTAACCCACCATTCCTAGCAGTCATTGAAAAGAAGAATGTGTTCTTAACTGGCTTGCCTAAGTTAAATAAAAGGTGTAAAAAAATATAAAAATTATAAATAAAATCGGCCAAATCGGTGTCCAAAAATACTGATTTCCGATTGTTATGAAAACGGCCCTAATTAAATCAGCCATTCCGATTAATCGGTCGACCTCTAGTACACACGACTACATGTTGACGCTCCATCAGAGCTTTTCAATTCCCCACAGAAAATGTCAAACCACTGTCGATCCAGAGCGGCTAACTGAGCTGAGAACAAGACACATGTCATCTTCTATCCAGAAAACACAGTTTGGCAATAAAGCAATCAATTGCCCAATTGCCAGTGATGTGCCAATTTCCAAACGGTCCAGTCAGACAGCTGTACATTGCAAATCCATTAGGCAGATAAAAACAGTTAGACCCCATCTGCTAAGAGAGGGACAGATTAAAGTTGAACTGTCTAGAGGACTCGTGATGATTAGACTTACGAATAACGTGAGGAAGTTCTAGTCATTTTAAGATCTGCAGTAGTTTAGACAAAACCCTCTTATCTGTGATTGATAAGTGAATTCCCTGAAGTGCATAATTCAAACAAATGTCTAACCAACACATGCAACAGATTAGCCTAACTGCCAGTGCCAGCCGGCAGCATGCATTAAACCCCACCAGACAGACTATGTAGCAGCAGGGCTCGCGTTAATGCAGAATACACGGAAGAAAAAATAAATACGCATATAGAGTATCTTGCTGTGTTTTGTAAACAGATATGAAATGTTTCTTACTGTAATTTCTTTTCAGCATCAGACGAATTGTCACAGATAAATATATATATATATATATATTTTTAAACACTACTTTCAATATAAAACGTAGATGAAATTGTTTAAAACAGATTTTTGGAGTGTAGGGGTTTTGAAAATGCAGATTTCTAAACTGTAACGCGACCCCTCACCATACAATTAAGACACGATAAAGCCAATGACTGTACATACAACAACTAGTAATGAAGATAACCAAACCATTAAATCATTATTATTGCTCTGGGTTATCACTCGCTCTATTTGTTGGCTCACTGGCACACAGAGCAACATATATAAAGCAGACAGGCAGCGTAGGCATCCTGCCAGATAGAGACAGGATATGAAGGTTTCCATGTAAGAGGCGCCGTCCACCACGTGAACAGAACAGTGGACTGTGTGGAGGGACCCCTGGGGCAGCTCTGCCGTGAAGCCCAGTCATCTGGACTGAAGAGTGGAGTGTGGGGGGGGGGCTTCTGGGGCAGCTCTGCCGTGAAGCCCAGTCATCTAGGGTGAAGAGTGGAGTGGGGGGGGGGGCTTCTGGGGCAGCTCTGCGTCGGAGCCCAGTCATCTAGAGTAGTGTGAGAGTAGCCGGGGCAGACTAAACAGAGCCGAGGAAGTCTGGATGTGCGTGGCAGCACCTGGCCGCAACACAAGCCCCCTCTCTCTCTCTATCCACAGATCACTGAAAAAAAGCTCTGGCTTGGACAAGGGCCATGCACACAGACTACACTGCACTATTCAGACTTCAATGCAGATGACACAGGACTCTTGACATAGCCACTTACTGACCACAGCCAACACATATCACTAACTGCTCTTGGTCCTTTGTAGCTCAGTTGGTAGAGAATGGTGTTTGTAACGGCAGGGTAGTGGGTTCGCTTCCCGGGACCACCCATATGAAAAATGTATGCATGCATGACTAAGTCGCTTTGGATAACAGCGTCTGCTAAATGGCCTATTACAAGGGCCATGCACACAGACTACACTATTCGGCTATAGACTACACCGTTCAGACAGGGGTTTATTCAATGCAGATATCTCAGGACCTTCTAAGTTACTGCTAACTGACCATAGACGGAGCCCACACACTCAAACAGACCTGCTCACTATATCACTCCCACAATGGCCATTCATTCACAGGTTAGAAAGACTGGCTCTGGTCTCACCCACACTCCTACTCTGACTGACATTCCTGGGGTTACTGATAAACTAGAGCAGGGGCATCAAACACATCGTTACCCCCGGGGGCCACATTTAGTCTTGAACGAGTTCAGGAGGGCTGCACTGAAAAGTGATTATATTTCCTTGCTGGCAAAAATCGGCAAAATAATTGTTCTCTATGCATCGCTTTTGTAATTTCCGATGCTCCCTGACTGTCTACTGATTGTTCGCGAGCTGGACAGTCAAGAAAATTTATGAAAATAGGTTGAATATCATTTCCGCCCAGTTTCGATTTGGTTTAAGTCATTTGAAAGTATATCGAGTTAGTTTCCCCCCCGACAATTTAGTACTTTCTTACTCAACCCCCCGCCGGTCGTATCCTGCCCGCTGGCCGTATGTTTGACACCCTGACCTAGACATCCGGAGTCTAGATCCTGGGTTGTCAATCACTGCAGCTAGGAGGATTCATGATCTACAATATCATACAGGCATAATAGTGAGTGAGTCATCTGATGATTACCTTAAGGAAACAGTCAAGATTGATGATGACTGAGCTTTTGACAGGAGCCGTCAGAAAACTGAAGTTGACCTTCAGGTCATTCTCTATTAAACCTTACCGATTCTCCATTCCTCTGTTACTCCTGTAGCTTGTATGTATGAAGCAGACAGAGGCAACATGAAAAGACAACCTTGACTGAGGAAAGACCCGGGTAGGAAAAAAACAGAACAGAGACGGCAGGCCATCCCAGATGGGCTTCGCTTCAGTAGGCTACAAGGAGTGTGAAATGTTTGAGCAGGCACACACACACACACACACACACACTCCCCCCTCCGCTAGACACTTATCACACAGAAGGGTTGTCATAGAGGGAATGTTGTACTGACGTACAGAAAACTGAGTGACAGCTCATAGAACAAACATGTAAAAGAACAGCGAGAGGAGGGAGAGAAAAATAAAGCCAACTGCATGCAGTATGGAAAGGAGCATGTAGGCTGGTTGTGGTACCCTTGTGTTGTGGTACCCTTCTGGTAGTACCCTTGTGTCTTATAGAAAGGCATCAAGCCCCACATTTCAAGGCAGTGAACCGCAATACAGCCAATTCACCTGACTCTCCTCCCATTGATATTCAACAGGAGAAGCAAGGCAACACTGAGAAGCCTTTTCATTCTAACACAGAAACTTAGAGGAGATTGCTGCAATGGATTTCTGACAAAGCCTATTGATTGCACTTTAAAATGGGTCAGACCGCTCTGCAGAGCTGGGCGGGCGGAGAACCGCGTGGCCAAATTAAGCCTCTGTCTGGACGGATGCGGTGCTGTCTTATTTACAAATGTTTTAGCGAATCTAATTATCTAAAAATGATCTAATTTGCTAATCAATATGGCTGCTAGGCTAAAACGTATTTGCAGCGGCCTTCACCTTGCGCGCAGATCTAGTTTGACCTGGGAAAATGGGTTTCACGCGGCGGTATACAACTAGCCAACACCAAGTGACAACAATAACACATGGGCGTGGTCTCTTCTCACTGTGTCGATTTAGATTAATAGCAAACGAATGCCTCTAATCTGCTTTCATTCAAAACATCTGGCCCAGTCTGCTAGACTGTGTAAACCAGCATTAACTTAATCCAGCTAGGAGGGTGGGTGGGACAGGACAGCGCCGAGGGCAGTAAAACCAGCTCCCAATGCCATTTCAATTGTCTTGTTGGTGTCCCTTTACCACATGTAGGTTATCCTTCACAAAACACAATCAAATACATTTCCTTCATTTTAGGGGCAGGAGTCAACAGGGCTCCTAATTTAGCTCGGCATCACGTGCGGACGATACATCCTGCAGAAGAGTGTGTGTTACCTTTGAGGACACACCAGGCTCGATTTCCTGACCACTGACAGTGAATGCTGAGACAGTGGCCCCTGATAACTTTCCAAAAATGCACTCTCTCCCCACCGGCTAATGATCAGCCTAGGAAGGATGGAGGCGGGGCCTTTATCTTAAAATCGCCAGCTTCCTGGCTTTTCCCCACTCGCGCACACTCAGCTCCTCCAGGGTCTCTTCCCTTAATGCTAGAGAGACTCAACAGTCTAAAGTGGCTTCTTCATCTGCACTGACCTTCAGTCATGTGATAGTAGGTATCTAATATATTACATGAATCTAAGTGGGCTAGGCTAATAGCTTTCACCAGACAATTTGTGTCACATCGGTGCAGGAGGAAAAGAGGCCTAGATGGTGAGCTGAGACGCACCAGCTGTGATTGCAGACTGTGCTGCATAAGAGTGGATCTGAAACAATTCTTCCAGGCTGGTATTATATGCTCACGGTGCCAACTGGAGGCGAAGGAGAAAATGGAGTTAGAATAGCTAGCCGTTTAGTAGTTAGCTCACAGCAGCAGGCAGTGTTATGGACAGACTAGATGCTAGCAGTGCGAACAGAAGTAATTGTCACCTCCCCGTAGTGTTGGGAATAGCGGCTAGCGCCAGACTGTTCTATTTACTGCTTGGCAACGGCATTCCATTCAAAGCGGCAGGTGACTTCATCAGACAGCGACTGACGGAAAAAGCCCAGTGAGCAAACAATAACAGGACCGTTTCACACTAAACAATCCATCAATCCTGATCTGGGACCAGCAGTCAGGTGCCAAAGACTGTGGCTGGTGGAAAACAGTGCAGAAAACACCCCAGCGTCTCCCCTCACAGACTAGCACTGATCTTAGATGTCTGTGGAATGTGACCTAACCACTAGGGCCTTGATTAGCCCTAGCTATTCCTTGAGCGAAATTGCATCTGAGACGAGAGGAAATGGTAAATAAATTGCAAGGCAAAGCTGCAACTACTGACAGTTTGAATGTTGCCTCTAAATGGCAAACGCACAGACAAATGGCCTGAGAATACCTTCAGGCGTCTCCCAGACTGCTGGTAGCAGACACAGTAGTTTATTGACGATTACATTACGATTAGACAATAATGGCGGCTCAGTTCTAAATAGACTCTATAGACCCAAGGAAGATATAAGTGCTTAAGAGTAACCCAGCGAGCTCTACTGTCTGCAGCCCATCTGTTCCCCTATCCTAAATGACCACAGAGCAGACACACAGACCAGGGCAGAGGCCAGTCTACAACACACACACACTTTTAAAAAATGTGCAACATTAAAATGTGTGGTGGTATTCCCCAGTCTGAGAGGAGCAGTGGTTTGAAGCGTTCTTCCCCTCCTCCGTGGTGTGAACGAGACAGAGGATGTTCCTACGATCTAGAGAGACTCACGGTTCCTCTCTGTTTCACATTCCTGGGATTCTGAGTGAAGACCACTGCAGCAGCCCATTTAAAACCATTTCCCAAATGGAAATAAAACAGAGACCCAGGCCTTCACTGCACTAAGAGAGATAATTTGTTATTATCATTGCAGGACACCTCATTATTGAAGAATAGCCTTGGCTTACTGCATCATAGAGGTCATGGGCAAAATATAAATGTACAGCCTTTTAAAAAGGTCAAACTAAGTACTAAGTAAACACTTTCAAAGTAATGGAATATTCCAAACAACCAGACAACTCTTGCCGGACCGCGAGGAACTCTTGTTCACTCAGTGCTTTTATCCGGCTAGTACATTACAATATTTAATATTTAATTTGGCTGGTCCCAGAAGATAGAGGGGTCTGGGTCTGATCATGAAGAAACATGAAACGCAGGGCATGCCATCGCCTCCTCTCCCCAGTCAAAACACTGCTTTCTCAAGTAAACAGAAAATGTTTGGGTTGTAAGAAACTGTGAATGGGACTAGAAAGTAAAAGGGGCTCATGCTGGCTTCTTTCCATAAGGAATAGTGTCTTAAAGGGGGATGCACTACAAGCTGAGGCTATGTAGAGGTGCTGAAAGTTCATTACCAACACAAATCAAAGTACTGATGGAAAATCTTGAAACACTAGTGCAGTAAACAATGGAAATATTAGCTACAAATGCAAACTATTTGGAACAGGCTTGCTGGTCTAAATAAATACTACATTTGGTAATGGTGCATCAGTCTGCAGAGCTCTGGCTACTATGGGCGGTCTCTGCACACTCGGGCGGCAGGTAGCCTAGCGGTTAAGACCTTTGGGCCAGTAACCGAAAAGTCGCTAGTTCGAATCACAGCGCAGATTGAAAATATGTCGATGTACCCTTGAGCAAGGCATCCTGAATGACTAAAATGTGTCACTATGTATAATAATGTCACTGATAAATTAATAACAATGTAATTCAGATTGTAGGACAACACATGCAAGAAGTGACGAAGGGTGGGCAAACAACCGTTGCATGTTGTAACAATGAATTAATGCAGCTATTGTGACAACCCCAAATGTGTTGTCTTTTTTTAATTGGAGAGTTCGCTAGCTAGCTAACAGTAAATCAACGTTATTCATGACTATGTCAGTTAACTAGCTAGCTAGGTAAACTAACGTTGGCTAGTATTACAAACTGAAAAAATAAACATTTACTTGTTAGAAAAACAGTATACCTTATTCGAAGCGTAGCGAACGACATTTGATCAGTGTGTTCGTAAATATAACATGGCGTTGTTGTGAATAAGAGTGTAAACATTCACGCATAAAACTAGCCAACTACTATAGCTAGCTAGTAACGTTAGCTTGATAGCGCCATTAGCTAACAAGCAAGTGAAGCTAGACAGCGAGAGGGTTTTACATTCTTACCTGTCAACCGCAGTTTCACTGGGCCATTTCTCCTAACTCCTTGATTAGACATGCCCGTTTGTGTTCCAGCTTGACGTGGGGTTATCAAAAATATGTATAATACATGTGTCTAGCTATTTCACAAAAATGAATTCCTATTTAACTCCTATGGCTATGGCAGTTTCACAGTGAATGAAGAAGAATGGAGTCACGGCACAGTGGCCCGGATGAGCACAGCTCTAGTGCTATACACCACCGTCCGGAGCACATACTCCTAAAGAAACTAAAATAAAAGGCTAATTTCCAATAAACCAGGATCTCCTCCCGAAAGAAACGATGCTATATATGACGTCCAAGGCTGCTTCAAAAGCCAAGGGTGAGCTCCTCTCCCGCTGGGGGTGGCATTTCTGCTTGAAGTGGTGGTAGCTGAAATTTCCAAGCAGAGATGTCTTGCTGGTCTCAATTTTTGGATAGTGACCCTCCCCTCTAGTGACATCACTCACAAGGTTAAAGCACAAGCACTAAATTGATGCACAATGTTAATTTAAACGAGAGGAAATTATTGGACATATGTAACCTTTTTTATGTTGTGTTCGTCAATGTGGTACTGGTAGGCACCCACAGCCTCTGTCACTGAGGACTGCCTCACTAGACTGATCTAAGGTCAGTTTTATGTTTCACCCGTCCTCATGGTTATGAATAGGTTTTGTGGAGCCAGTGGAGGGTAAAGCTGATCCTACACTTGTGTGTTCATTAAAGCATTGTCTGGACCTTTATGGCACAGGACTGTGGACATCCCCCACTTTCTGTCCGTTTCCCTTGAACCACTACATTACCAAACATAGCACAAGTATGCAGCACTAACTGGAGAGAAGGGGGCTGATATGTAGTAGTCTACATCAGTGTTTCTCAATTAGGTATAGTAAACTACCCCTCATACTATACCTCATTCCTATCATAGACTATCCACAGGAGGGGGTACTAGGGAGACATAGGAACATAGGCCTAATGATTGGTTGCACGTAAGGGGTGCTTCTGGCAGAACATAATGTGATTGGAGGTAGGCCTACATTAACCAAAAAGAACCACTGGTCTACATGTCTAGCGCTCCCAAGTGGTGCAGGGGTCTAAGGCACTGCATCTCAGTGCTAGCGGCGTATTTCTCCATCTACTGGCTGCTTTCAGAAGTGCATTGAGACAAGCTAGAAGCCATATCACAGAATATATCAGATTCAATGAATTGGGAATGTTTGGCCCACACAATGACAGACAGGTCAGATCATAAACCAGCATGGTTACATTTCTCAGGACCCATCACTCAGCTGTTTCCCCCAAAAGTGTCTGGGTGCTCACTTTGTTGTTTTAATCTCAGATTGACCCTTTAAATTGGTAAAAAAAATATTGTTTAAAAAGGCCAGATGCAGATGTTGTTATATCAATATCAAATCATTTCTGGGTAACAAATAAGTACCTTACTGTAATAGATTTCCATTTAAATTCACAAAATTTGCCACCATGGAAAGCTGAAACTCCTGCCTATGCAAACCTGCTGATTGGAAGGTCCTATGTAGATTGTATTTTCAACAAGCAACTATCAGGAAATAACACTGACCAGTGTTAGTTTCATCATCTGTTGTACAATATGATATAAAAGACATGAAAAACTGAATTTTGACTGCACTGGGCCCTTAAAATTTGGCATCAAAATGAACATCAACAGGCTATATCTTAGTTTACTTTTTAATAGAACTTTAATGGAAAACTCACACTTATTGAATTTAGTTAAAGGCGCAATATGTAATATCAACAGCCTAAGTATCACTTTATTTGGTAAACTGAGGGATGAAGCTAATCACACACACGAATAAGGACATTGCAACAGTAACGTTCTCCTACAATCTCTAACGACAGGAATAGAGCCACCACCAAACACGTCACTAGATAGGGTACTGACTTTCATATACACCACATCGACAAAGGAAGATTAAAAAGCATTGAAAAGAGTCACACGTGTACAAAATATACATTTTATATATACACATACAGAAATATATGTACATGACAGTAGGCCAGTCAGATAGTGCAATGTGTATAGACCTACCAGCAACAGGCGAGAGCTACAGGAAGAAGCCATTGATGGCAGCTATAGCCTTAATGATAATGGAGCCACGAGCTCTGGCGGTCCTCAGGCTAGGCACTCTGAAATGATGGACAGCAGCTGGAACTTCTGTTACAGGGGGTGAGAGGGGTCCCCCAATATAGAGGCAGCCTTACGTGCTTGTTAAATAGGTCAGTTAGACTGGACTGAGTGACACCTGTAATCTTAGAACAAAGGTTGTTTAACATTATATTGCCTAGGACTACTTTCTGATGGACTACAGACAAGATTTGAAAGTGAGCCTAGGTTTTGAAAAAGTTTATAGGAAAGGAGAAATGTGATTTGTGTGTGTCCGAGATGCGCTGTTGGCTAAGATTGGTGGGTCTTTTTAGGGTTTGTGTGTGTGTGTGTGTGTGTGTTTCGCTAATTATCTTTATGTCCATTCAGAAAGTTTCCTAAAGTAGCCTGTCATAATAGAATGGAAATGAGCATAACTACAATTTACATGTGTGAGGCATGACAATTTCGTGTTTCCTTCCAGTCCTTAATGCAATGCAACTGAAGCTGGGATTGAGGGGGAATTTGTCTGACCAGTATTTTTCTCCGCTCATACCGGAGTATCAAATCAAACAGATTGATTTTCGCTGTTCTCACTAACGGCAAATAGCTGCATTCTTGTTCGTGTGTTTTCCTGTTTTTATGAATAAGTATATATTTTGATCAAATGCCCCATTTGCACACAAAAAAAACTTACTTGCCAGCTTGCAATACAATATTTTAACCACTAGTGTACACATGGTCTAAAATTTGCGGGGAGATGGAGGTGAGCACATTCTCATGTCCAATTACATTTTTATATTTTATTTTCCAGGCTGGATTTTAATGCTGGTTCTTGCCTGCACAGTTTTAGGACCGGTATAAATCTCAATATTTTTGTACATGTGCAGACTTTTCATAAATGGCACACACAGGAATTGAGTGTGACATTTACGTAACAGTTACAAATGAGGCGCCTGTGGAGCAGACAGACATAGGGTTATCTAGCTCTGCAGCCCTGCCCATGGAAGCAGCTGAGTCAACTCCACTGGTAGCTCCACTGCACTGATCCCCTGCTCTCCATCTATCACAATTCTCCACCTCTTAGTTCTAGTCTCTGCCGTCTCTGCATGTGATAAATAAACAGAAAAGAGTACATATCTTCTCTGTCGGTGTCCTTGCCGAGTCCTAATGCAACCTGTTTTATAACAGCATCTCCACACAGACTCCACAGCTGATCACCCCACTCTGTCTTTGTACCCAGAGCCCACACATATTAAAGAGGAACAGGAGGACCTCAGGACCAGTCAGGTGAAAGAGCAGCTTCAAATGGCTGGAGGCGGTTATCACAGAGTTCGTATTCACTGCTTCCTGTGTGAAAGTGAATGTGATGTTACGAAACCAATATCTAGCCTACTGATGATGTGGCTCCACTCGTTATATCTATCTCTCTAAAAGCGTATGCGACTAGGTGTTGAATGCACAGTATGTACTCGGGGGCCAGCAACCTTACCTTAGGTCCAGGGATAGCTCAGTCAGTACTCCCATGGTAGGCCAGTCCAAGCAGATTATTATTTATTCAGATGGTGACAAAACATGAAAATATACAAAAAGGAAAACAATTCAAAAAGGCATGCCAAAAACTGTAATACAAAACCAAGACAGGCTGAGAGGCTTCCTGCCACCTCACACACAATAGGTCACACTCCTCTTGACGGCTTGACAGGTGAGTTTTAACAAAAAATAAAGCTAGCTCATAGCAAGTGTTTCTGGACTTTTACTGTGGTCAAATAGCTTAGAGGTGGCCCAATAGACACTATACAGTACAAATATTGCACTGTACAGAAAAAAATGATTGTGTCTCCAAGTGTTGCTGGACTTTTACTGTGGACAAATAGATTTGTGTATTGCCCCTGGACACTATAGTGGTACAAATATTGCACTGTACAGAACAAATATTGATTGTATGTCCATAAAACCATGTTCCAGTCTACTCACTAAAGTCCCTAGAATAGAAAACAGGTGTTTGAAAAAATATTGCGAGGTCATAGCATTTTAATAACTGCACTCTCTGATTTAGTGCACACTCATATCAGTCCCACGCCGTTGCAGTTGTCAGGAGTCTCCTGTATTACAAAGTGTTGTCTTTCAGTTCATGCAAGAAATTATCATCCAAGATCACCCTTTTACTGATTATAACTTCCCCACATTAAGTTACCTATTTCCATCATCACTGGTCTGTAGTGAAACTCCATACACATGGGGGGGTGGGGCTGTGATGTGTTTATGGGCTCACCACCCACTGATACAGAGGAGTTTGTGGCAACCATTCTTTCATTGTGAACGAAGCGAATACTAACTGAAAATGCCTAAACTACAGTTGTTGCATGCGTTTTTAAATGAGCGTTGAGGAGATTTTCGGAGCAGTTGAGAAAACGGTAGCGGAGTACCAGGAAGACAATGATCGTTGTTAGCGAAGGACACATTCAACACATCGCAAGTATTGTGATATGCCTCTGACTAGAAGTGTTTTGGGTGAAACCAAAATAGTTTAGATTTGGTTGATCAAGGACGCCAGGGTACGAGACACTTCCACAACAAACTGTTTGTAAACAACATCATTGGAGGAAGCAACTGGAACCCCTCTTTGTACTTCTATTGGGCCATTTTTAAATGAGCAACTGTTTTTCAGTTGCTCATTAGAAAAACAAGATGTCAGTCTTGGGTGTGTTTCCTGACTCATTCTGCATTTGGTTAATGTTGTTTGTCCCTCATGAGACACTAGACGCTGAAGCCTATTTCACTGTCCTCAAAATCCCCAAAATGAATCTAAGATAACTAAAGAAATCTGTAATAAATGTTGTGCAATTTTACATCTAAGTAAGGTGTTTGGTGCAGTATGTCTCAAGTAAAAAATGTAAAAAAGTGTGACGTCTTATGAAAGTAAACAAAGTCTGGCAGCTGGGCAGGACTGTCTACTATTGGATAGAGAGCAATCACTGCAGTTGTTCAACCTATGTTAGTGGGCAAATGGACATCTTCAAATCAAAACCCAACCTTCATTTACCTGTTGTGATGCATGGATGTTCCAAACTCCACTTTTGCATTACCTATATACATTTACATTTACATTTAAGTCATTTAGCAGACGCTCTTATCCAGAGCGACTTACAAATTGGTGCTTTCACCTTATGACATCCAGTGGAACAGCCACTTTACAATAGTGCATCTAGGTCTTTTAAGGGGGGGGGAGGTATATAGTTGTTTAAGGTCATACAAAGGCAGCACAGGGGTCAGATCAGTGGTCAGGGTTGATATGCATTAAAAAAACACATTCATATTAAGAACATCCATCAATGCATTACCACTTACATTGCTTTCAGAATGTATACACACCCCTGGACTTTTTCCACATTTTCTTGTTACAAATTGGGACAAATGAATTTTGTCCTTTTTCAAAGATCTACTGTAATAAATCAAACATATCTTCATTAGATAATTATTCAACCACCTGAGTTAATACATGTTAGAATCACCTTTTGCAGCGATTACAACCGTGAGTCTTTTTCGGTAAACACACCTGGATTGTGCAATATTATTTGCACAATATTCTTTTTTAAACTTCTCAAGCTTTGTCAAGTTGGTTGTTGATCATCGCTAGACAGCCATTTTCAAGTCTTGTCATAGATTTTCAAGCTGGTTTAAGTCAAAACTGTAACTAGGCCACTCAGGAACATTCAATGTCATCTTGGTAAGCAACTCCAGTGTATATCTGGCCTTGTGTTTTAGGTTATTGTCCTGCTGAAAGGTGAATTTGTCTTTAGAAAGCAGACTGAATCAGGTTTTCCTCTAGCTCTTAATTTATTTTTATCGTTAAAAAAACTTCATTGTCCTTGCCGAAGAAGGGCATATCCATAACATGATGTAGCCACCACCATGCCTGAAAATAATGTATGAAGAGTGGTACTCAGTGATGTGATGGAATTGCCCCCAAACATACAGTGCCTTCAGAAAGTATTGATATATTCTCACCAATCGACACACAATACCCCATAATGATCAAGTGAAAACATGTTTTTAGGCATTTTTGCAAATTTATTGAAAATTAAATACAGAAATATCTCATTTGCATAAGTATTCACACCCCTTTGCTATGAAACTCCAAATTGGAGCTTGTGTGCATCCAATTTCCTTTGATCATTCTTGAACTATAACTACAACTTGATTGTCTATATAAGGTACCACAGTTGACAGTGTATGTCAGAGCAGAAACTACCATGAAGTCCAAGGATCTGTATGTAGAACTCTGAGATAGGATTGTGATGAGGCATATAGCTGGGGAAGGGTATAAAACACTTTCTAGGATGTTGAATGCTACCAAGAGCATAGTGGTCGCCATCATTGGGAAATTGAAAAAATATGGAACTACCCAGACTCTGCCTAGAGCTGGCAGTCCGACCAAACTGAACAACTGGGCAAGAAGGACCTTGGTCAGAGAGGTGACCAAGAATCCTGGGCTTTATGGGAGGGTGGCCAGAAGGAAGCCACTCCTGAGAGCATAAGGCAAGGTGTTTCCTCTGACACTGACACATTGGTGCGGCTGGCTTCCGGGTTGGATGCGCGCTGTGTTAAAAAGCAGTGCGGCTTGGTTGGGTTGTGTATCGGAGGATGCATGACTTTCAACCTTCGTCTCTTCCGAGCCCGTACGGGAGTTGTAGCGATGAGACAAGATAGTAGCTACTAAAACAATTGGATACCACGAAATTGGGGAGAAAAAGGGGTAAAAAAATCAAAGATAGAACTGCCAAAGGGGGTGGAGTTGCAATCTACTTCAGAGATAGCCTGCAGAGTTCTGTCATACTATCCAGGTCCGTGCCCAAACAATTCAAGTTTCTACTTCTAAAAATACACCTTTCCAGAAACAAGTCTCTCACCGTTGCCACTTGTTATAGACCACCTTCAGCCCCCAGCTGTGCCCTGGACAGCATATGTGAATTGATTGCCCCCATCTATCTTCAAAGCTCGTACTGTTAGGTGACCTAAACTGGGACATGCTTAACACCCCGGCCGTCCTTCAATCTAAGCTAGATGCCCTCAATCTCACACAAATTATCAATGAACCTACCAGGTACAACCCCAAATCCATAAACACGGGCACCCTCATAGATATCATCCTGACCAACCTGCCCTCTAAATACACCTCTGCTGTCTTCAACCAGGATCTCAGCGATCACTGCCTCATTGCCTGTGTCCGTAATGGGTCTGCGGTCAAACAACCACCCCTCATCACTGTCAAACGCTCCCTAAAACACTTCAGCGAGCAGGCCTTTCTAATCGACCTGGCCCCGGTATCCTGGAAGAATATAGACCACATTCCGTCAGTAGAGGATGCCTGGTTATTCTTTAAAAGTGCTTTCCTCACCATCTTAAATAAGCATGCCCAGGTTCAAAAAATGTAGAACCAGGAACAGATATAGCCCTTGGTTGAGTCAATACCCGTCTGACCTTGACCAGCAAAAAAACATCCTGTGGCATCGAATAGCCCACACAGGCAGTTAGGAAAGTAAAGGTGAGCTTTTTCAAACAGAAATGTGCATCCTGTAGCATAAACTACAAAAAGTTCTGGGACACAGAGAAGTCCATGGAGAATAAGAGCACCTCCTCCCAGCTGCCCACTGCACTGAGGCTAGGAAACACTGTCACCACCGATAAATCCACGATAATTGAGAATTTCAATAAGCATTTAACTACGGCTGGCCATGCTTTCCACCTGGCTACCCCTACCCCAGTCAACAGCCCTGCACCCCCCACAGCAAATTGCCCAAGCCTGCCCAATTTCTCCTTCACCCAAATCCAGAAAGCTGATGTTCTGAAAGAGTTGCAAAATCTGGATGAGCTTCAATGCCATTACAACTCTCCTTCCGTGGCCTCCAACTGCTCTTAAATGCAAGTAAAACTAAATGCATGCTCTTCAACCGATCGCTGCCCGCACCTGCCCAGCCGTCCAGCATCACTACTCAGGACGGTTCTGACTTAGAATATGTGGACAACTACAAATACCTAGGTGTCTGGTTAGACTGTAAACTCTGCTTCCAGACTCACATTAAGCATCTCCAATCCAAAATTCAATCTAGAATTGCAACAAAGCATCCTTCACTCATGCAACAAACATACCCTCGTAAAACTGACTATCCTAACGATCCTTGACTTCGGCAATGTCATTTACAAAATATCCTCAAACACTCTACTCAGCAAATTGGATACAATCTATCACAGTGCCATCCTTTTTGTCACCAAAGCCCCAAATACTACCCACCACTGCGACCTATATGCTCTCTTTGGCTGGGCCTCGCTTCATATTCATCGCCAAACCCACTGGCTCCAGGTCATCTATAAGTCTTTGCTAGGTAAATCCCTGCCTTATCTCAGCTCACTGGTCACCATAGCAACACCCACCCATAGCATGCACCCCAGAAGGTATATTTCACTGGTCACCCTCAAAGTCAATTCCTCCTTTGGCAGCAGTTCCTTCTAGTTCTCTGCTACCAATGACTAGAACGAATTGCAAAAATCACTGAAGCTTGAGACTCATATCTCCCTCACTAACTTTAAGCATCAGCTGTCAGAGCAGCTCACAGATCATTGCACCTGTACATAGCCCATTTGTAAATAGCACATCCAACTACCTCATCCCCATATTGTTTTTTTTCTCCTTTGCACCCAAGTATCTCTACTTGCACATTAATCTTCTGCACATCTATTACTCCAGTGTTTAATTGCTAAATTGTAATTACTTTGTCACTACGGCCTATTTATTGCCTTACCTCCCTAATCTTACCTA
Source organism: Oncorhynchus nerka (assembly GCF_034236695.1). NCBI lineage: Eukaryota > Metazoa > Chordata > Actinopteri > Salmoniformes > Salmonidae > Oncorhynchus > Oncorhynchus nerka. The sequence goes on from NC_088410.1 coordinate 36,933,369, forward strand.
ATTTGCACACACTGTATATAGATTTTTTTCTATTGTGTTATTGGCTGTACGTTTCTTTGTGTCGCACTGCTTTGCTTCATCTTTGCCATGTCGCAGTTGTAAATGAGAACATGTTCTCAACTGGCTTACCTGGTTAAATTAAGGTGAATTTTATTTATTTTTTAAATGTCTGTGTACCTTCTAGTAAACATCCATTCAGTTGGGGGTGCTGTGAAGTGTTTACTGGCTCACAACCGACTGATACAAACAGAAGAAGTCAATGCGGAAGTAAAACTAGTAGATGGTTTGTTTTGTTTGTGGACAGCGGCAACCATTACGTTCTTCTGGACAAAACCATACCACAGACAAAATAGGTTCGTTATCAGTGTATTTGCCATACTAGTTGAGTACTCACCTCTCAGTCGACTGAACATGTCTACATTACAAATATTGCGCGTGTTCTTAAATGAGCGTTTAACGGCGGCTGCTGTGGAGATTTTCGGGGCAGTTGAGAAAACTGTAGTCGAGTACCAGGAAGAGAATGATCGGCTACGGAGACTGCTTCGGATTGCACCGGACATAAAACTATGTAGAGAAGGTTCGTATGTAGATCTACAAATAACTAGCTACAATAATTTTTTATGAACAGCTAAGTTGTTTAGACAAACGGTGATTACCATTTAATACATTTTTAAATAGTTCAATGTAACGTTTATCGTGCATGATGAAAAAGTTTGTCATGTAAAGCTTATTGAAATAAAATATAGCTAGGTATGTGTACACCGGCATGCATTAAATTAGGTTAAATACAGTACCAGTCTAGAGTTTGGACACACCTACTCATTCAATGGTTATTCTTTATTTTTACTATTTTCTACATTGTAGAATAATAGTGAAGAGTTCAAAACTATTAAATAACACATGGAATCATGTAGTAGCCAAAAAAGTGTTAAACAAATCAAAATATATTTTAGATTCTTCAAAGTAGCCACTCTTTGCCTTGATGACAGCTTTGCACACTCTTTGCATTCTCTCAACCAGCTTCACGAGGAATGCTTTTCCAACAGTCTTGAAGGAGTTCCCATATATGCCGAGCACTTGTTGGCTGCTTTTCCTTCACTCTGCGGTCCAACTCGTCCCAAACCATCTCAATTGGGTTGAGGTCGGGTGATTGTGGAGGCCAGGTCATCAGATGCAGCACTCCATCACTCTCCTTCTTACTCAAATAGCCCTTACACAGACTGGAGGTGTGTTTTGGGTCATTGTTCTGTTGAAAAACAATTGATACTCCCACTAAGCGCAAACCAGATGGGATGGTGTATCAATGCAGCATGTTGTGGTAGCCATGTGGGTTAAGTGTGCATTAAATTCTAAATAAATCACTGACAAAGCTCCATAACACCTACTCCTCCATGATTCACGGTGGGAACTACACATCCGGAGATCATCCGTTCACCTACTCTGCGTCTCACAATGACATCGCGGTTGGAACCAAAAATCTCAAATTTGGACTCCTCAAACCAAAGGACAGTTTCCACTTGTCTAATGTCCATTGCTTGTGTTTTTTGGCCCAAGCAAGTCTCTTATTATTGGTGTCCTTTAGTAGTGGTTTCTTTGTAGCAATTTGACCATGAAGGCCTGATTCACACTCCTCTAAACAGTTGATTTTGGGATGTGTCTGTTACTTGAACTCTGAAGCATTTGGGCTGAAATCTGAGGTTCAATTAACTCGAATGAACTTATCCTCAGCAGCAGAGGTAACTCTGGGTCTTCCTTTCCAGTGGCGGTCCTCATGAGAGCCAGTTTCATCATAGCGCTTGAGTGTTTTTGCAACTGCATTTGAAGAAACTTTCAAAGTTCTTGACATTTTCTGGATTGACCGACTTTCATGTCTTAAAGTAATGATGGACTGTCGTTTCTCTTTGCTTATTTGGCCTGTTCTTGCCATAATTTGGACTTGGTCTTTTACCAAATAGGGCTATCTTCTGTATACCACCCTTACCATGTCTCAACACAACTGATTAGCTCAAACGCATTAAGAAGGAAAGAAATTCCACAAATTTAAAAAGGCACACCTGTTAATTGAAATGCATTCAAGGTGACTACCTCATGAAGCTGGTTGAGAGAATGCCAAGAGTGTGCAAAGGGTGGCTATTTGAAGAATCTCAAATATAAAATATATTTTGATTTGTTAACACTTTTTTTTGGTTACTACATGATTTCATATGTGTTGTTTCATAGTTTGATGTCTTCACTATTATTCTAAAATGTAGAAAATTGTCAAAATAAAGAAAAACCCTTGATTGACTGTGTCCAAACTTTTGACTGGTACTGTATATATTTTATAGAGATGAAGGGTTTTTATTTATATGGTATAGATGACCTCTGCTCATCCTCGCCTTCCCTCCAGAGTCCCTTCAGTTATCAGTTGCTGTCACTGAAGACGAGGTTCCCCCTAAGCAGCAGCACTCTGAGCAGGAGTGGAGAACCAGTCTGCAGCAGATGGACCTAGAACCCACACAGATTAAAGAGGAACAGGAGGAACTCTGGACCTGTCAAGAGGAAGAGCAGCTTCAAGAGCAGGAGGATGATATCATAGTTTTCAAATTCCCTCCAATTTGTGTGAAAAGTAAATGTGATCAGGAGAACACAATTCAGTCCTTTTCTCTTCCCCAACCCCAGACAGTGGAGAACAGAGACAGTAACTCTAAACCAGTTGAACTTCCACATTTTGTCACTGTTACCCATCTAGAGGGTCTCGACATTCCCTGTGACCCTCCAGATAATCAAAACAATGCCTACAGCCACAGCTCAATTGTAAGCAGCGACCCAGTAGGACTTGACAGCAGCCCACCATTGAATTCCAACCCATCAATGAGGGAACACTGTTGGAAACCCAGCACCACGTCTAGAAAAACTCACCGCTGCTGTGACTGTGGTGAAATATTTGCTCTGACAGCTGACCTGCAGGAGCATGTGACTCTCGCCAAGAAGAGACCCAGCGAATGCCGCCTGTGCAAAATACACTACAACTCCACCTGTAAATTGAAGGCCCATATCAGACTCTGTCACATGGAGAAACCCTGCACCTGCCCCTTTTGTGGAAAGACCTTCAAACTCAAAGGACATCTGTCCAGACATATGAGGATTCACACAGGAGAGAAACCATTTGGCTGTGGTGACTGTGGGAAGAGCTTCATTCAGAAGGGGGACCTAAGGAGGCATGCACTGACTCACACTGGAGAGAAACCATTTAGCTGTGGTGAATGTGGGAAAAGCTTCAATCGGAAAGGGAACTTGAACTTGCACATACTGACTCACACAGGAGCGAACGTCCACAAAGAATGTAAACAGAATGAAAACACAGAGGAAGCGAATTAGGACAAAGACATCTTGTTAGGAGATGGACAACTCTTTGGAAAAGCAAAGCAACTCTGGATCATTCATTCTCTGGGTTTTAGATAAATAGATGATGAATTTACTTTTGTAAAAAATTCTATGAACAATAAAGTTCGATTTTATATAACAGTACAGAGTACAGTAGTTAAACATACAGGTCTTCTGTTCAGTCTCTTGATGTTTTCATGTCATTATAAACCGGAATTCCTGGTTTAATTTCTTTCATTACATTCCCAGTGGGTCAGAAGTTTACATGCACTCAATTAAAATTTGGTAGCATTGGCTTTAAATTGTTTAACTTGGGTCAAATGTTTTGGGTAGCCTTCCACAAGCTTCCCACAATAAGTTGGGTGAATTTTGGTCCATTCCTCCTGACAGAGCTGGTGTAACTGAGTCAGGTTTGTAGGCCTCCTTGCTCGCACACGCTTTTTCAGTTCTGCCCATGAAATTTCTATGGGATTGAGGTCAAGGCTTTGTGATGGTCACTCCAATACCTTGACTTTGTTGTCCTTAAGCCATTTTGCCACAACTTTGGAAGTATGCTTGGGGTCACTGTCCATTAGGAAGACCAATTTGGACCAAGCTTTAACTTCCTGACTGATGTCAAATTTAGAATACATTGTAAAATAAATTTAGAACCAGGAACAGATATAGCCCTTGGTTCTCTCCAGACCTGACTGCCCTTAACCAACACAAAAACATCCTTTGGCGTTCTGCATTAGCATCGAACAGCCCCCGTGATATGCAACTTTTCAGGGAAGATAGAAACAAATATACACAGGCAGTTAGAAAAGCCAAGGCTAGCTTTTTCAAGCAGAAATTTGCTTCCTGCAACACGAACTCAAAAAAAGTTCTGGAACACTGTAAAGTCCATGGAGAATAAGAACACCTCCTCCCAGCTGCCCACTCCACTGAGCAAACAACGTCACCACCGATAAATCCACTATAATTGAGAATTTCAATAAGCATTTTTCTATGGCTGGCCATGCTTTCCACCTGGCTACCCCTACCCTGGTCAACAGCACTGCACCCCCCACAGCAACTCGGCCAAGCCTTCCCCATTTCTCCTTCTCCCAAATTCAGTCAGCTGATGTTCTGAAAGAGCTGCAAAATCTGGACCCCTACAAATCAGCTGGGCTAGACAATCTGGACCCTTTCTTTCTAAAATTATCTGCTGAAATTGTTGCAACCCCTATTACTAGCCTGTTCAACCTCTCTTTCGTGTTGTCTGAGATTCCCAAAGATTGGAAAGCAGCTGCGGTCATCCCCCTCTTCAAAGGGGGACACTCTTGACCCAAACTGCTACAGACCTATATCTATCCTACCCTGCCTTCCTAAGGTCTTCGAAAGCGAAGTCAACAGATTAACGACCATTTCGAATCCCACCATACCTTCTCCGCTATGCAATCTGGTTTCAGAGCTGGTCATGGGTGCACCTCAGCCACACTCAAGGTCCTAAACGATATCTTAAACGCCATCGATAAGAAACAATACTGTGCAGCCTTATTCATTGACCTGGCCAAGGCTTTCGACTCTGTCAATCACCACATCCTCATCGGCAGACTCGATAGCCTTGGTTTCTCAAATGATTGCCTCGACCTGGTTCACCAACTACTTCTCTGATAGAGTTCAGTGTGTCAAATCGGAGGGCCTGTTGTCCGGGCCTCTGGCAGTCTCTATGGGGGTGCCACAGGGTTCAATTCTTGGACCGACTCTCTTCTCTTTGTATACATCAATGATGTCGCTCTTGCTGCTGGTGAGTCTCTGATCCACCTCTATGCAGACGACACCATTCTGTATACTTCTGGCCCTTCTTTGGACACTGTGTTAACAACCCTCCAGATGAGCTTCAATGCCATAACTCTCCTTCCGTGGCCTCCAATTGCTCTTAAATACAAGTAGAACTAAATTAATGCTCTTCAACTGATCGCTGCCTGCACCTTCCCGCCCGTCCAACATCACTACTCTGGACGGCTCTGACTTAGAATATGTGGACAACTATAAATACCTATGTGTCTGGTTAGACTGTAAACTCTCCTTCCAGACTCACATCAAACATCTCCAATCCAAAGTTAAATCTAGAATTGGCTTCCTATTTTGCAACAAAACATCCTTCGCTCATGCTGACAAACATACCCTCGTAAAACTGACCATCCTACCATTCCTCGATTTCGGCGACGTCATTTACAAAATAGCCTCCAATACCCTACTCAATATATTGGATGCAGTCTATCACAGTGCCATCCGTTTTGTCACCAAAGCCCCATATACTACCCACCACTGCGACCTGTGTACACTCTCGCTGGCTGGCCCTCGCTTCATACTCGTCGCCAAACCCACTGGCTCCAGGTCATCTACAAGACCCTGCTAGGTAAAGTCCCCCCTTTTCTCAGCTCGCTGGTTACCATAGCAGCACCCACCTGTAGCACTCGCTCCAGAAGGTATATCTCTCTGGTCACCCCCAAAACCAATTCTTCATTTGGCCGCCTCTCCTTCCAGTTCTCTGCTGCCAATGACAGGAACGAACTACAAAAATCTCTGAAACTGGAAACACTTATCTCCCTCATTAGCTTTAAGCACCAGTTGTCAGAGCAGCTCACAGATTACTGCACCTGTACATAGCCCATCTATAATTTAGCCCAAACAACTACCTTTCCCCCTACTGTATTTACTTATTTTCCTCCTTTGCACCCCATTATTTCTATCTCTACTTTGCACATTCTTCCACTGCAAATCTACCATTCCAGTGTTTTACTTGCTATATTGTATTTACTTTGCCACCATGGCCTTTTTTTGCCTTTACCTTCTTTATCTCACCTCATTTGCTCACATTGTATTTAGACTTATTTTTCTACTGTATTATTGACTGTATGTTTGTTTTACTCCATGTGTAACTCTGTTGTTGTATGTGTCGAAACTGCTTTGCTTTATCTTGGCCAGGTTGCAATTGTAAATGAGAACTTGTTCTCAACTTGCCTACCTGGTTAAATAAAGGTGAAATAAATAAATAAATAAAAATGTCTTGAGATTTTGCTTCAATATATCCACATAATTTTCCTACCTCATGATGCCATCTATTTTGTGAAGTGCACCAGTCCCTCCTGCAGCAAAGCCCCCCCAAAACATGATGGTGCCACCTTCATGCTTCACGGTTGGGATGGTGTTCTTCGGCTTGTAAGCATCCCCCGTTTTCCTCCAAAACATAACGATGGTCATTATGGCCAAACAGTTCTATTTTTGTTTCATCAGACCAGAGGACATTTATCCAAAAAGTATGATCTTTGTCCCCATGTGTAGAGGTCTGTAATTTTTATCATAGGTACACTTCAATTGTGTGAGACGGAATCTAAAACAAAAATCCAGAAAATCACATTATGATTTTTAAGTAATTAATTTGCATTTTATTGCATGACACAAGTATTTGATCACCTACCAACCAGTAAGAATTCTGGCTCTCACAGACCTGTTAGTTTCTCTTTATTAAGAATCCCTCCTGTTCTCCACTCATTACCTGTATTAACTGCACCTGTTTGAACTCATTACCTATATAAAAGACAGGTGTCACTCAATTAAACAGACTCCAACCTCTCCACAATGGCCAAGACCAGAGAGGGTGTAAGGACATCAGGGATACAATTGTAGACCTGCACAAGGCTGGGATGGGCTACAGGACAATAGGCAAGCAGCTTGGTGAGAAGGTAACAACTGTTGGCGCAATTATTAGAAAATGGAAGAAGTTCAAGATGACGGTCAATCACCCTCGGTCTGGGGCGCCATGCAAGATCTCACCTCATGGGGCATCAATGATCATGAGGAAGGTAAGGGATCAGCCCAGAACTACACGGCAGGATCTGGTCAACGACTTGAAGAGAGCTGGGACCACAGTCTCAAAGAAAACCATTAGTAACACACTGCACCGTCATGGATTAAAATCCTGCAGCGCACGCAAGGTCCCCCTGCTCAAGCCAGCGCATGTCCAGGCCTGTCTGAAGTTTGCCAATGACCATCTGGATGATCCAGAGGAGGAATGGGAGAAGGTCATGTGGTCTGATGAGACAAAAATAGAGCTTTTTGGTCTAAACTCCACTCGTTGTGTTTGGAGGAAGAAGAAGGATGAGTACAACCCCAAGAACACCATCCCAACCGTGAAGCATGGAGGTGGAAACATAATTCTTTGGGGATGCTTTTCTGCAAAGGGGAAAGGACGACTGCACCGTATTGAGGAGAGGATGGATGGGGCCATGTATCGCGAAATCTTGGCCAACAACCTCCTTCCCTCAGGAAGAGCATTGAAGATGGGTTGTGGCTGGGTCTTCCAGCATGACAATGACCCGAAAACACACAGTCAGGGCAACAAAGGAGTGGCGCCATAAGAAGCATCTCAAGGTCCTGGAGGGGCCTAGCCAGTCTCCAGACCTGAACCCAATTGAAAATCTTTGGAGGGAGCTGAAAGTCCGTATTGCACAGTGACAGCCCCGAAACCTGAAGGATCTGGAGAAGGTCTGTATGGAGGAGTGGGCCAAAATCCCTGCTGCAGTGTGTGCAAACCTGGTCAAGAACTACAGGAAACGTATGATCTCTGTAATTGCAAACAAAGGTTTCTGTTCCAAATATTAAGTTCTGCTTTTCTGATGTAACAAATAATTATGTCATGCAATAAAATGCAAATTCATTACTTAAAAATCATACAATGTGATTCTCTGGATTTTTGTTTTAGATTCCGACTCTCACAGTTGTAGTGTACCTATGATAAAATTACAGACCTCTACATGCTTTGTAAGTAGGAAAACCTGCAAAATCGGCAGTGTATCAAATACTTGTTCTCCCCACTGTATATATACTTTTGTACCTGTTTCCTCCAGCATCTTCACAAGGTCCTTTGCTGTAGTTCTGGGATTGATTTGCACTTTTCACACCAAAGTACGTTCATCTCTAGGAGACAGAACGCGTCTTCATCCTGAGCGGTATGACTGCTGCGTGGTCCCATGGTGTTTATACTTGCGTACTATGGTTTGTACAGATGAACGTGGTACCTTCAGGCGTTTGGAAATTGATGAACCAGACTTGTGGAGGTCTACAATTTTTTTCTGAGGTCTTGGCTGATTTCTTTTGATTTTCCCATGATGTCAAGCAAAGACGCACTAAGTTTGAAGGTAGGCCTTGAAATACATCCACAGGTATTGATTCAAATTATGTCAATTAGCCTATCAGAAGCTTCTAAAGTCATGACATCATTTTTTTGAATTTTCCAAGCTGTCTAACAGTCAACTTAGTGTATGTAAACTTCTGACCCACTGGAATTGACATACAGTGAATTATAAATGAAATAATCTCTCTGTAAACAATTGTTGGAAAAATGACTTGTGTCATGCACAAAGTAGATGTTCTAACCGACTCGCCAAAATTATAGTTTGTTAACAAGAAATTTGTGGAGTGGTTGAAAAACAAGTTTTAATGACTCCAACCTAAGTGTATGTAAACTTCCGACTTCAACTGTAAATATGGTATAGCTGATTTTACATTATGACACGATTATGCAATAAAAGATCATTATGGCCTAAAATGTCACCATTTTGTAATGTGGCTGGACATAATGGTAAGTGTCTGGATGCCATTGGTATTCATTGCTGTGACATAGGCCTAAGTAACACAACTATAAATTATTGACATATGCAGTCATGATTGTGACTCAAGTATAGTGTGTCTTAATAGTACCAGTAAACTTGTACTGTCTCATAGTCCAGCCTCAAGACTAGAGAGAAAGAGCGAGGAAGTGGATGTGTTTTTCCCAAGGTGAAAAGCAGGGCCGTTTCTGGCCTTTTGGGGGCCCTAAGCAATATTTGGTTGGAGGGGCCTCCACCAAGCAGGCACAAATGTTTAGTGGCTTCCCCTCTTGATAGCAGAGAGAAAAATGCTACTTTTTAAGTTAATTTGATGTTAATGCGAGTGTAGCGAAGTGCTTGTACTTCTAGTTCTGACAGTGCAGTAACATGTAGTCTAACAATTCCACAACAACTACCTAATCCACACAAATCTAAAAGGGATGGAATAAGAACATGTACATACAGTATAAATATATGGATGAGCGATGGATGAGTGGCATAGGCAAGATGGTATAAGATACCATATATACATATTTGATGAGTAATGTAAACATTATTAAAGTGGCATTATTTAAAGTGACTAGTGATCAATTTATTAAAGTGGCCAATGGTTTGAGTCTGTATGAAGGCAGCAGCCTCTCTGAGTTAGTGATTGCTGTTTAATTAACAGTCCGAGATAGAAGCTGTTCTTCAGTCTCTCTGTCCCAGTGTTGATGCACCTGTACTGACCTCACCTTCTGGATGGTAGTGGGGTGAACAGGCAGTGGCTCAGGTGGATGTTGTCTTTGATTATATTTTTGGCCTTCCTGTGACATCGGGGGCTGTAAGTGTCCTGGAGGGCAGGTAGTTTTCCCCCGGTGATGTGTTGTGCAGACCGCACCACCCTCTGGAGAGCCTTCGGTTGAGGGCGGTGCAGTTGCCGTGCCTTGCGGTGACACAGCCTGACAGAAAGCTCTCAACTGTGCATCTGTAAAAGTTTGTCAGAGTTTTAGGTGACAAGCCAAATTTCTTCAGCCTCCTGAGGTTGAAGAGGCGCTGTTGAGCCTTCTTCACCACACTGTCTGTGTGGGTGGACCATTTCAGTTTGTCTGTGATGTGTAAGCCGAGGAACTTAAAACTTTCCACCTTCTCCACGACTGTCCCGTCGATGTGGATAGGGGGGTGCTCCCTCTGATGTTTTCTGAAGTCCACGATCATCTCCTTTGTTTTGTTGACATTGAGTGAGAGGTTGTTTTCCTGACACCACACTCTGAGTGCCCTCACCCTGTAGGCTGTCTCGTCGTTGTTGGTAATCAAACCCACTACTGTTGTGTCGTCTGCAAACTTGATGATTGAGTTGGAGGAGTGCATGGCCACGCAGTCATGGGTGAACAGGGAGTACAGGAGGGGGCTGAGCACGTTCCCTTGTGGGGCCCCAGTGTTGAGGGTCAGCGAAGTGGAGATGGTGTTTCCTACTTTCACCACCTGGGGGGCGGCCTGTCAGAAAGTCCAGGACCCAATTGCACAGGGCGGAGTTGAGACCCAGGGCCTCAACCTTAATGATGAGCTTGGAGGGTACTATGGTGTTGAATGCTGAGCTGTAGTCAATGAACAGCATTCTTACATAGGTATTCCTCTTATTCAGGGCAGTGTGCAGTGTAATGGCGATTGCATCGTCTGTGGACCTGATGGGGTGGTATGGACGAGGGTGGCAGGTAAGGTGGAGGTGGAGGTGATATGATCCTTGACTAGTCTCTCAAAGCACTACATGATGACAAAAGTGAGTGCTACGGGGCGATAGTCATTTAGTTCAGTTATCTTTGCCTTCTTGGGTACAGGAACAATGGTGGCCATCTTGAAGCACGTGGGGACAGCAGACTGGGATAGGGAGTGATTGAATATGTCCGTAAACACACCAGCCAGCTGGTTTGCGCATGCTCTGAGGATGCGGTTAGGAATGCCATCTGGCCCAGCAGCCTTGCAAGGGTTAACACGTTTTTTTAAAACAGAGGGGGGTCCGCAGTACTTGCTCAGCTGCGTCGGTGGCACTGTTTTATCCTCAAAACGGGAAGGGAAGGTGTTTAGTTTGTCTGGAAGCAAGACATCGGTGTCCGTGACGTGGCTAGTTTTCCTTTTGTAGTCCGTGATTGCCTGTAGACCCTGCCACATATGTCTCGTGTCTGAGCCGTTGAATTGTGACTCCACTTTGTCCCTATACTGACATTTCGCTTGTTTGATTGCCTTGCGGAGGGAATAACTGCACTGTTTATATTTGGCCATATTCCCAGTCGTCTTTCCATGGTTAAATGGGTGGTTCGCGCTTTCAGTTTTGCGTGAATGCCGCCATCCAGCTACGGTTTCTGGTTAGGGTAGGTTTTAATAGTCACAGTGGATACAACATCTCCAATGCACTTCCTTATAAACTCACTCACTGAACAGCGTATAAATCAATGTATTTCTCTGAGGCTGCCTGGAACATTTCCCAGTCCGCGTGATCAAAACAATCTTGAAGCGTGGATTCCGATTGGTCGGACCAGCGTTGAATGGTTCTAGTCACAGGTACATCCTGTTTGAGTTTCTGCCTATAGGACGGTAGGAGCAAAATGGAGTCATGGTCGTATTTGCCGAAGGGAGGGCGGGGGAGTGCCTTGTATGCTTTGCGGAAGTTAGAGTAGCAGTGGTCCAGTGTACTGCCCGCGCGAGTGCTGCAATCAATATGCTGGTAGAATTTAGGTAGCCTTGTTCTCAAATTTGCTTTGTTAAAATCCCCAGCTACAATAAACGCAGCCTCAGGACTCAAGAGTCCAGTGAAGTTTCTTAAATGTCGTCGTGGTATCTGCTTGAGGGGGGATATACATAGCTGTGACAATAACTGACAAGAATTCTCTTGGGAGATATGGTCGGCATTTGATTGTAAGGAATTCTAGGTCAGGTGAACAGGACTTGAGTTCCTGTATGTTGTTATGATTACACCATGAGTCGTTAATCATAAAGCATACACCCTTGCCCTTCTTCTTCCCAGAGAGGTGAGAAATTTGAGAAATTGCACAGACCTCAAACAGTGTCTTTTCCCCATAATCTACGAATTGAAAATATATCAGTTTGGTGCTCATAATGCGCATAACACGTTTGGTTTGTTTCAAAATTAGACAAAAATGTACTACCGTGACTGTGTGTGAGGGAAATCTGTAATATATGGCCAAATCCTTTGGCTCTCCTTTAGGCACCAATGCAGTAACGGCTGGCTCTGGTCTACATAGCCCCCCCCATACTCCCCCGACCAGAAAAAACGAGCCAATGAGATGTCTCGCTTTCTGTAATGTATCTGAGAGAAGCCCTAAATGGCAATTGCCATGAAAAAAACCCAGTTATATCCAAGCTAAGTCCTCTAACTATCTCTATGAGATATACTGATATACAGATACAGTACCAGTCAAAAGTTTGGACACACCTACTCATTTAATGGTTTTTCTTCAATTTGACTATTTTCCACATTGTAGAATAATAGTGAAGACATCAAAACTATAAAATAACACATATGGATTCATGTAGGAAGCAAAACATATATTTTAGATTCTTCAAAGTAGCCACCCTTTGCCTTGATGACAGCTTTGCACACTCTTGGCATTCTCTCAACCAGCATCACCTGGAATGCTTTTCCAACAGTCTTGAAGGATTTCCCACATATGCTGAGCACTTGTTGGCTGCTTTTCCTTCACTCTGCGGTCCAATTCATCCCAAACCATCTCATTTGGGCTGAGGTCGGGGGATCAGGTCATCTGATGCAGCATTCCGTCGTGCTCCTTCTTGGTCAAATAGCCCTTACACAGCCTGGAGGGGTGTTGGGTCATTGTCCTGTTGACAAACAAATGACAGTGGGACTAAGTGCAAACCATTCTGCGTATCGCTGCAGAATGTGGTGGTAGCCATGCTGGTTATGTGTGCCTCATAATAAATAAAAACCACGGACAGGGTCACCAGCAAAGCACCCCGACACCTCCTCCATACTTCACGGTGGGAACCACACATGCAGAGATAATCCGTTCAGCTACTATGTGTCCCACAAAGGCACGACGGGTTGGAACCAATAATCTCAAATTTGGACTCATCAGACCAAAGGACAGATTTCCCCCAGTCTAATGTCCATTGCTCGTGTTTCTTGGCACAAGCAAGTCTCTTCTTATTATTGGTGTCCTTTAGTAGTGGTTTCTTTGCAGCAATTCGACCATGAAGGCCTGATTCACTCAGTCTCCTCTGAACAGTTGATGTTGAGATGTGTTTGTTACTTGAACTCCGTGAAGCATTTATTTGGGCAGCAAATTCTGAGGCTGGTAACTCTAATGAATTTATCCTCTGCAGCAGAGCTAACTCTGGGTCTTCCTTTCCTGTGGCGGTCCTCATGAGAGCCAGTTTCATCATGGCACTTGAAGAAACTCTCAAAGTTCTTGAAATTTCCCAGATTGACTGACCTTCATGTCTTAAAGTAATGATGGCCTGTCATTTGTCTTTGCTTATTTGAGCTGTTCTTGCCATATTGTGGACTTGGTCATTACCAAATAGGGTTATCTGCTGTATACCACCCATACCTTGTCACAACACAACTGATTGGCTCAAATGCATTAAGAAGGAAAGAAATTCCACAAATTAACTTTTAACAAGGCACACCTGTTAATTGAAATGCATTCCAGGTGACTACCTCATGAAGCTGATTGAGAGAGTGCCAAGAGTATGCAAAGCTGTAATCAAGGATGGCTACTTTTAAGAATCTAAAATATATGTATATTTGTATTTGTTTAACACTTTTGGTTACTAAATGATTCCATGTGTTATTTCATAGTTTGATGTCTTCACTATTATTCTACAATGTAGAAGATAGTAACAATTAGTAGGTGTGTCCAAACCTTTGACTGGTACTGTATATAAAGTTATATACAGTTATACTCAATTAATAAACTGTTTAGACTAACAGTGATCATCATCTAACCAATTTAAGAAGTTGTTTTACATTTTTTTTACTGTGAATGAATAAAAACCTTGCCCGTCACGAAAACCAGGAAGTTATTTGAATGTATAATTCATGATGGAAAAACTTTGAAAACAAATAGCTTTTTATGTTTGGTTTATTGAAAATAGTTTTTAGATTCTATTTCAACATTTTTGAATTACAATTTAATCTTACTTCTTCAATTCACTGACTTCAGTTTTTATTGACACTGATGTTTAAAGACTGCTCCTTCCCTCCAGACTCCCTGCAGCTCTCTCTCACTGTCTCTGAAAAGGAGGTTCCTGCTGAGCAACAGCACTGTGAGCAGAAGTGGAGACCCAGTCTGGGGCAGGAGGACCCAGAGCCCACACAGATTAAAGAGCAAGAGGAGGAAGTTAAGACCAGTCAGGATGAAGATCAGCTTCAAGTCCTTGACTCTTCCCCAAACCCAGACAGTGGAGAACAGAGAGTGATTCTAAACCAATGGAACCTGAACCATTTGGTACTGTGACCCGTCTGAAGAGTCTAGACACTTCCTGTGACCCTACAGATAAACAAAACAATACCTTCAGCCACAGCTCAGCTGTAAGCAGCGACCCAGTAGGACTTGATAGTAGCCCACCATTGGATCCCAACCCATCAATGGGGGAACACTGTGCCAAACCCAGCACCACATCTAGAAAAACTCACCGCTGCTGTGACTGTGGTGAAACGTTTGCTCTGACAGCTGACCTGCAGGAGCATGTGACTCACGCCAAGAAGAGACCCAGCGAATGCCGCCTCTGCAAAAAACGCTACACCTCCACCTGTAAATTGAAGGTCCATGTCCAAATCCGTCACATGGAGAAACCCTGCACCTTCCCTTTTGTGGCAATTCCTTCCAAACTCAAAGGACATCTTTTCAGGCACATGACGATTCACACAGGAGAGAAATCATTTAGCTGTGGTGACTGTGGGAAAAGCTTCAATCGGAGGGGGCAGCTGAAGGTGCACATACAGACTCGCACAGGAGAGAAACAATATGGTTGCTTAGTCTGTGGTAAAATATTCACTCGTAGGGCTTATCTAAGCATGTGGATAAGGTCCACAAAGGAAGAAAGAAAACAGGATGAAAACTGAAAGAACGTGAATTAGGACAAATATATTCTATCAACAGGTGGGAATAAAAAAGCAGGATGTGGACAAGTCTCAGCAAAGCACCTCTGGACCATTCCTGACGTTGTCTTAAGATAAATGGATGTGTGATGAATGTACTTTTACAGAACATTCCATGTAAACAAGGTTTCATTGTATTTGAAAGGTGAGGTAATGATCAAACGGTAGTATGCAGTATTATGTGAATCTCACAGGTCTGCTGTTGAAAGTCTGTTGATGTTTTCACATTATTACCAACAGGAATATCTGGTTGTTTGTTTTGGAATGTCTCTTCGGATGATGAGACAATGGTCTGGCTGATGTTATTGACGCATTAAAAATGTTTACACTTTCCAGAAAATATCTCCTTCCATATGTCTTTTTGTCATAAATTTTGACCTAATGCTGCTCATTCATGATATTATTTGAGTCTTTATGGAAGTAATGATTTAAAGTAAATTCCTGATAAGTGCACTTTGTATAAGTGAAAACTATGTGCACAACAATGTTTGTCCAGTCCCATTTCAGTGATATTCTTTGTAATTGTTCTGATAAGCGCATTCTCGTTTTTAAATGCAGTCCCAAGCCGTTGCAGTTGTCAGGAATCGCCTGTGTTAAAATGTATTGTCTTTCAATTCAGTTCATGTTTCCCCACATTAAGTTTTCTATTTCTGGAGCTTGAAGTAAAACTCCACCCACATGGAGGTGCTGTGTATCGCTCAAGCGTTACTAGCATGCTAGCAGATACCCATAGACTTGCAGTCATTGCGCTAACGCTAGTTAGCATTGGTTCACGAAACTACCTCAAACTTCCTCTAACAGATACATAAAAATGGTATCATCTAATAGTTCATCTAACTCTGGGGAAATAGATAAAGGGCCTCATTGCCACATTCCCGAAGTATACCTTTGAAGGTTGTTTCTGATTGAGCCCATTTTACGCAGCGTTCACCATGAATGGAGTCTCTGCTAACGCGGGAACATTGCCTTTAATGTTCAATCACGTTGTAACGCTGGATTTCCCGTAATAAGGATTTAATAGAGCTCTAGGTCTTTAGGTGGGTTTTATTTTTCCTTGTTTTTTTTGCCACCTACCCCTTTCAGATATACGAAAAAGAAGGCAAAAATAAGCAGGCATGGTAAATGAGTGGGATTTTGGTCTGTTTAAAAAAAGGCACTATCAGAATCATGGTATAGGTGTATGCAATTAGGGTCTCGATTCCATCTTTATCGAGGGAGATTCGTGGCATGCTCAGATTGAAATTTAAAGGCACTGTTCCTGCCTTCGCGGCGATTGCAGTCATAGTAAACATTGCGTAGAGTATGTCGACTAAATAGGAAATTACCTTTAAATATCAATTGCGCTCTACCGTAGACGTTCTACAATATGAATTGAAACAAGCCCTAGATGTTCAATGTCTGAGGACAGTATCTCCAGTTAGTGCTGCAGATTGTGCTATGTTTGGTGATGTAGTGGTTCTGGGGGAATAGACAACAAAGAGGGCTATGGCCACAGTCCTTGGCCATAGAGGTCCAGACATTGCCCTTAGACATACAGGTCTAGGATCAGCTTACCCTCCACAGGCTCCACAAATCCTACTCAAAACCATGAGCAGGGGAAACACAAAATGGACCATAGATCAGTCTGTAGTTGCCTACCAAATACATTGTGTCAACATTAACAGTATTTAAAAAATGTATATACAAGATTACGTCAATATCATAAATGAGCAACATTAAGACAAAATGTATAAAAAGTATTATTGGAAAATGCAAGGACACATTTTCTTAGAGAATATATATTTTTATGTATCAATAACATCAGTCAGACTATTCTGGAGACAAACTAGCTGGAATTCCTGTTTATAATGACGTGAAAACATCAAGAGACTGAACAGCAGACCTGTGAGTTCAACTACTCTGTCCTCTTAGATCAAATGAAACTTTATTTACATAGAACGTTTTACAAAAGTAAATTCATGACATCAATTTATCTGAAACACAGACAATGAATGATCCAGAGTTGCTTTGCTTTTCCAAAGTGTTTTACATCTTCTAACAAGATGTCTTTGTCCTAATTAGTTTTTTCTTTGTTTTGTCCATTGTGTTTTCTTCATTTGTTTCTTTCTTCGCTCCTCTGCGAGTCAGTATGTGTAAGTTCAGGTTCCCTTTCAGATTTAAGCCTTTCCCACAGTCAACACAGCTAAAAGGTTTCTCTCCTGTGTGAATCCTCATATGTCTGGACAGACCTTTGTGTTTGAAGGTATTTCCACAAAAGGCGCAGGTGCAGGGTTTCTCCACGTGACAGAGTCTGACATGGGCCTTCAATTTACAGGTGGAGTTGTAGTGTTTTTTGCAGAGGCGGCATTCGCTGGGTCTCTTCTTGGCGAGAGTAACATGCCATTTCAACATACCCTGCATCCCACTGCTGGCTTACTTCTGAAGCTAAGCAGGGTTGGTCCTGGTCATTTCCTGGATGGGAGACCAGATGCTGCTGGAAGTGGTGAAGGGCCAGTTGGAGGCAGTCTTTCCTCTGGTCTAAATTAATATACCAATACACCAGGGTAGTGATTGGGGACATTTCCCTGTGTAGGGTGCAGTCTTTTGGATGGGATGTTAAATGGGTGTCTTGAGACTCTGTGGTCACTAAAGATCCCATGGCACTTATCATAAGAGTAGGAGTGTTAACCGTGGTTTCCTGGATAAATTCCCAATCTGGGCCACCTAATCATCCCCAGTTTACAATTGGCTCATGCACCTCCTCTCCCCTGTATCTATTCCCCAGGTTGTTGCTGTAAATGAGAATGTTTTCTCAGTCAACTTACCTGGTAAAATAAAAAAGCCCCTGCAAGTCAGCTCTCAGAGCAAATCTTTCACGATAATCACAGCAGCTGTGAGTTTTTCTAGAAGTGATGCTGGGTTTGGAACAGTATTCCCCCATTGATAGGTTGGATCCAATGGTGGGCTGCTGTCAAGTCCTACTGGGTCGCTGCTTGCAGCCGAGCTGTTGCTGGAGGCATTGTTTTGATTATCTGTCGGGTCACAGGGAATGTCAAGACCCTTATTATTCAGACCCTTTGCTATGAGTTTCGAAATTGAGCTCAGGTGCCTCCTGTTTCCATTGACCATCCTTGAGATGTTTCTACAACTTGATTCATGTCCACCTGTGGTAATTTCAAATGATTGGACATGATTTGGAAAGGCACACACCTGTCTATATAAGGTCCCACAGTTGACAGCGCATGTCAGAGTAGAAATCAAGCCATGAGGTTGAGGGAATTGTCCCTAGAGCTCTGAGACAGGATTGTGTCGAGGCACAGATCTGGGGAAGGGCAACCATCTCTGCAGCACTCCACCAATCAGGCCTTTATGGTAGAGTGGCCAGATGGAAGCCACTCTACAGTAAAAGACACATAACAGCCTGCTTGGAGTTTGCCAAAAGGCACCTAAAGACTCTCAGACAATGAGAAACAAGATTCTCTGGTCTGATGAAACTAAGATTGAACTCCTTGGCCTCGAATGCTAAGTGTCACGTCTGGAGGAAACCTGGCATCATCCCTACGGTGAAGCATGGTGGTGGCAGCATCATGCTGTGGGGATATTTTTCAGCGGCAGGGACTTGGAGACTTGTCAGGATCAACGCAAAAATGAACGGAGCAAAGTACAGAGAGATCCTTGATGAAAACCTCATCCAGAGCCGGTAGGTCCTCAGACTGGGGCGAATGTTCACCTTCCAACAGGACAACGCAGGAGTGGCTTCGGGACAAGTGTCTGAATGTCCTTGAGTGGCCTATCCAGAGCCCGGACTTGAACCCGATCGAACATCTCTGGAGAGACCTGAAAATAGCTGGTCAGCAACGCTCCCCATCCAACCTGACAGAGCTTGAGACGATCTGCAGAGAAGAATGGGAGAAAATCCCCAAATACAGCTGTGCCAAGCTTGTAGCATAATTCCCGAGAAGACTTGATTCTGTAATCGCTGCCAAAGGTGCATCAGCGAAGTACTGAGTAAATGGTCTGAATACTTACATAAATGTGATTTTTTTTTTATTATCAAAAATGTCTAAAAACCTGGTTTTGCTTTGTCATTATGGGTTAATGCATGTTGATTGATGAGGGGGAAAAAACAATCTAATCCATTTTAGAATAAGGCTGATCTGACCTACAGTGAGCTCCAAAAGCATTGGGACAGTGAAACAATCTGTATTGTTTTGGATCTGTACTCCAGCACTTTGGATTTGAAACGATACTATGCCTAGGGGATTAACGTGCAGACTGTCAGCTTTAATTTGAGTGTATTTTTATCCATATCAGGTGAACCGTTTTGAAATTACAGCACTTGTTGTCCATAGTTCCCCCCATTTTAGGGGACCAAAAGTATTGGGACAAATCCACTTACATGTGTATTAAAGTAGTCAAAGGTTGAGTATTTGGCCCCATATTCCTAGCACGCAATGATTACATCAAGCTTGAGACTCTACAAACAATTTGGGTGCATTTGCTGTTTGTTTTGGTTGTGTTTCTGAACATTTTATGCCCAATAGAAATTAATAGTAAATAATGAATTGTGTCATTTTAGAGTCACCTTTATATTGTAAATAACAATATAATACGTTTCTAAAAACTTCTACATTAATGTGGATGCTACCATGATTATGGATAGTCCTGAATGAATCCTGAATAATGATGAGTGAGTTAGATGAACAAATATCATACCCCCAAGACATACTAACCGCTCACCATTACAATAACAGGGGAGGTAAGCATTTATTTGGGGGGTATGATATTTGTGCTTCTGTAACTTCTGTAACATTATTCACAGATTCATTCAGGATGATCCTTAATCATGGTAGCATCCACGTGAACGGAGAAGTGTTTAGAACAACAAGTTCTCAGTCTCACTTTAGAATGAGATGTTCATCCATGTTTCTCAAACGTCAAATTTTGAAGTGGTTCCAAACGTCAAATGTCATAGTGTTTAAGGTTAAGCGTAGACATTTATTTCAATTCTTTAAGGTTAGGCATTAACTCAGAATGTATATCTGATACTGTGGGGTGGTACCATAGTATATCTGATACTGTGGGGTGGTACCATAGTATATGTGATACTGTGGGGTGTTACTACAGTATATCTGTTACTGTGCGGTGGTACTACAGTATATTTGTTACTGTGGGGTGGTAGCATAGTATATCAGTTACTGTGGGGTGGTAGCATAGTATATCAGTTACTGTGGGGTGGTACTACAGTATATCTGATACTGTGGAGTGGTACTACAGTATATCTGATACTGTGGGGTGGTAGCATAGTATATCAGTTACTGTGGGGTGGTACTACGGTATATCTGATACTGTGGGGTGGTAGCATCGTATATCTGTTTCTGTGGGGTGGTAGCATCGTATATCTGTTTCTGTGGGGTGGTACTACGGTATATCTGATACTGTGGGGTGGTACTACGGTATATCTGATACTGTGGGGTGGTAGCATCGTATATCTGTTTCTGTGGGGTGGTAGCATCGTATATCTGTTTCTGTGGGGTGGTACTACAGTATATTTGGTACTGTGGGGTGGTACTACAGTATATCTGATACTGTGGGGTGGTACTACAGTATATCTGATACTGTGGGGTGGTAGCATCGTATATCTGTTTCTGTGGGGTGGTACTACAGTATATCTGATACTGTGGGGTGGTACCATAGTATATCTGATACTGTGGGGTGGTACTAAAGTATATCTGTTACTGTGGGGTGGTACTACAGTATATCTGATACTGTGGGGTGGTAGCATAGTATATCAGTTACTGTGGGGTGGTACTACAGTATATCTGATACTGTGGGGTGGTACTACATTATATCTGTTTCTGTGGGGTGGTACTACAGTATATCTGGTACTGTGGGGTGGTACTACAGTATATCTGATACTGTGGGGTGGTACTACAGTATATCTGATACTGTGGGGTGGTACTACAGTATATCTGATACTGTGAGGTGGTAGCATCGTATATATCTGTTTCTGTGGGGTGGTACTACAGTATATCTGGTACTGTGGAGTGGTACTACAGTATATCTGATGCTGTGGGGTGGTACTACAGTATATCTGATGCTGTGGGGTGGTACTACAGTATATCTGATACTGTGGGGTGGTAGCATAGTATATCAGTTACTGTGGGGTGGTACTACAGTATATCTGATACTGTGGGTGGTACTACGGTATATCTGATACTGTGGGGTGGTAGCATCGTATATCTGTTTCTGTGGGGTGGTAGCATCGTATATCTGTTTCTGTGGGGTGGTAGTACAGTATATCTGATACTGTGGGGTGGTACCATAGTATATCTGATACTGTGGGGTGGTACTAAAGTATATCTGTTACTGTGGGGTGGTACTACAGTATATCTGATACTGTGGGGTGGTAGCATAGTATATCAGTTACTGTGGGGTGGTACTACAGTATATCTGATACTGTGGGGTGGTACTACATTATATCTGTTTCTGTGGGGTGGTACTACAGTATATCTGGTACTGTGGGGTGGTACTACAGTATATCTAATACTGTGGGGTGGTATCATAGTATATATGGTTTGGGATACACTTAAAATAAAAATCTCAAAAACAACTTGACTTTGATTTGAAAAAGAAACCTTTGGCACCAGAAGCAGAAAACCTTACCGAAGAGTCTGCCACTGGTGCCGAAAGTTGCATGTTGGAATCCAGCTAAATTATTTCTGAGATTTTTGTTTTAAGCCTATTCCAATCGTTAACCATTTAGAGTTAATGCCTAACCTTAAGAGCTCAGAGTTAATGGAACAATTGGCACCAGAGGCAGTTGCTTACACCCATTCGCCATCCCCGTTCACAACACCCTAGCAGAACCGAAACCAACTTGAAGGTAACAGCTCACTGTTGCCCCTCGTGGTCGGGTTCTACGTCATCTCCCGACGTCCTCAGACATGGGTTGACGCCGATATTGACTTGTATCACAGGTGACCTGGCTGGTTTAGAAACATTTTATTCTCTAGTAATCATCCATCCACATGGGGGTGCTGTGATGCGTTTACGGGCTCACCAATGACTGACACAAACAGAAGACGACAATACGGACGTAAAACTGGGAGAGGGTTTGTTTTGTTTGTGGCTAGTGGCTACCATTTTTCCTCGTGGACGAAGCCATACCACAGGCAAAAGGGGTTAGTTATTAGTATATTTGGCCATACTAGCTTAATACCCACCTTTCAGTCGCCTGAAAATGTCTACATTACAGATGTTGCGCGTGTTCCTAAATGAGCGTTTAACAGCGGCTGCTGTGGAGATTTTCGGGGCAGTTGAGAAAACGGTAGCCGAGTACCAGGAGGAGAATGATAATCTGCGGAGACTGCTGCGGATAACCCCGGACATAAACCAATGTAGAAAAGGTCTACAAATATCTAGCTACAATAATGTTTTATTAACAGCTAAGTTGTTAATATAGGCTAACAGTGATCATTATATATATATATATATAAACTTACCGTGCATGTTGAAGTTTCACAAACATTTTCTTGAAATAGAATATCACTCAGGCATGTCTAAAAGCTGTGTGTATATCTATCTATATACAGTACCAGTCAAAAGTTTGAACGCACCTACTCATTCAATTGTTTTAATGTATGTTTACTATTTTCTACGTTGTAGAATCATAGTGAAGATGTCAAAACTATGAAATAGCACATATGGAATCATGTAGTAACCAAAAATATATTTGAGATTCTTCAAAGTAGCCACCCTTTGCTTTGATGACAGCTTTGCACACTCTTGGCATTCTCTCAACCAGCTTCACCTGGAATGTTTTTCCAATAGTCTTGAAGGAGTTCACACATATGCTGGGCACTTGTTGGCTGCTTTTCCTTCAATCTGGGTGGCAGATAGCCTAGTGGTGAGAGCGTTGGACTAGTAACAGGAAGGTTGGAAGATCAAATCCCCGATCTGACAAGCTGTCGTTCTGCCCCTGAACAAGGCAGTTAACCCACTGTTCCTAGGATGTAATTGAAAATAATAATTTGTTTTTAACTAACTTGCCTAGTTAAATAAAGGTAAAATGAAAATCGGCGCTCCAACTCATCCCAAACCATCTCAATTGGGCTGAGGTCGAGGGATTGTGGAGGCCAGGTCATCTGATGCAGCACTCCATCACTCTCCTTCTTGGTCATATTGTCCTTAGACGGCCTGAAGGGGTGTTGGGTCATTGTCCTGTTGAAAAACAAATGATAATTCCACTAAGCGCAAACCAGATGGGATGGTGTATCTCTTCAGAATGCTGTGGTAGCCATGGTGGTTAAGTGTGCCTTGAATTCTAAATAAATCAGTGTCACCAGCAAAGCACCATCACACCTCCTCCTCCATGCTTCATGGTGGGAACCACACATGCAGAGATCATCCGTCCACCTATTATGTGACTCACGAAGACACGGCTGTTGGAACCAAAAGTCTAAAATTTGGACTCATTAGACCAAAGTAGAGGTCGACCGATTAATCGGAATGGCCGATTAATTAGGGCCGATTTCAAGTTTTCATAACAATCGGAAATCCGTATTTTTGGGCGCCGATTTGCCGATTTTGTATTTTTACATCTTTATTTAACTAGGCAAGTCAGTTAAGAACACATTCTTATTTTAAATGACGGCCTAGGAACGGTGGGTTAACTGCCTCATTCAGGGGCAGAAAGACAGATTTTCACCTTGTCAGCTCGGGGGATCCAATCTTGCAACCTTATAGTTAACTAGTCCAACGCAATAACGACCTGCCTCTCTCTCGTTGCACTCCACAAGGAGACTGCCTGTTACGCAAATGCAGTAAGCCAAGGTAAGTTGCTAGCTAGCATTAAATTGATCTTATAAAAAAACAATCAATCATAATCACTAGTTAACTACACATGGTTGATGATATTACTAGATAGTATCTAGTGTGTCCTGTGTTGCATATAATCTGACTGAGCATACAAGTATCTAAGTATCTGATTGAGGGTGGTAGGCGCGTAAACATTCATTCAAACAGCACTTTCGTGCATTATTGCCAGCAGCTCTTCGTTGTGCGTCAAGCATTGCGCTGTTTATGACTTCAAACCTATCAACTCACGAGATGAGGCTGGTGTGACCGAAGCGCACACTAATAGCATTTCAAACGTCACTCGCTCTGAGCCTTTGGGTGGTTGTTTCCCTTGCTCTGCATGGGTAACGCTTCGATGTCGTAGCTGTTGTCGTTGTGTTGCTGGTTCGAGCCCAGGGAAGAGCGAGGAGAGGGACAGAAGCTATACTGTTACACTGGCAATACTAAAGTGCCTATAAGAACATCCAATAGTCAAAGGTTAATGAAATACAAATGGTATAGAGGAAAATAGTCCTATAATAACTACAACCTAAAACTTCTTACCTGGGAATATTGAAGACTCATGTTAAAAGGAACCACCATATGTTCTCATGTTCTGAGCAAGGAACTGAAACGTTAGCTTTCTTACATAGCACATATTGCACTTTTACGTTCTTCATCAACACTTTGTTTTTGCATTATTTAAACCAAATTGAACATGTTTCATTATCTACTTGAGGCTAAATTGATTTTATTTATGTATTATATTAAGTTAAAATAAGTGTTAATTCAGTATTGTTGTAATTGTCATTATTACAAATACATTTTTATTTATTTTTTAAATCAGCCGATTAATCGGTATCGGCTTTTTTGGTCATCCAATAATCGGCATTGGCTTTGAAAAATTATAATCAGTCGAACTCTAGACCAAAGGACAGATTTCCACTGGTCTAATGTCCATTGCTTGTGTTTCTTGGCTCAAGCAAGTATTTTCTTCTTATTGGTGGCCTTTAGTGGTGGTTTCTTTGAAGCAATTCGATCATGAAGGCCTGATTCACACAGTCTCCTCTGAACAGTTGACATTGAAATATTTCTGTTACTTGAACTCTGAAGCATTTATTTGGGCTGCAATTTCTGAGGATGATAACTAATGAATTTATCCTCTGCAGCAGAGCTAACTCTGGGTCTTCCTTTCCTGTAGCGTATCTCATGAGCCAGTTTCATCATGACACTTGAAGAAACTCTCAAAGTTCTTGAAATGTTCCATATTGACCTGACCTTCATGTCTTACAGTAATTATGGACTCGTTTCTCTTTGCTTATTCAAGCTGTTCTTGCCATAATATGGACATCTTCTGTATACCACCCCTTCCTTGTCACAACAACTGATTGGCTCAAACACATTAAGAAGGAAAGAAATTCCACAAATGAACGTATTAAGGCACACCTGTTAATTGAAATGCATTCCAGGTGACTACCTCATGAAGTTGGTTTCAGAGAATGCCAAGTGTGCAAAGCTGTCAGGGCAAAGGGTGGCTATTTTTAAGAATCTCAAATAAAATATTTGGATTTGTTTAATACTTTTTTGGTTATATGATTCCATGTGTTATTTCATAGTTGTCTTCACTATTATTCTACAATGTAGTAAAAATAAAAACCAATGAGTAGGTGTCCCTAAACATTTGACTGGTACTGTATATATTTTATAGAGATGAAGGGTTTTTATTTATATGGTATAGATGACCTCTGCTTCTCCTCGCCTTCCCTCCAGAGTCCCTTCAGTTATCTGTTGCTGTCACTGAAGATGAGGTTCCCCCTAAGCAGCAGCACTCTGAGCAGGAGTGGAGAACCAGTCTGCAGCAGGAGGACCGAGAACCCACACAGATTAAAGAGGAACAGGAGGAACTCTGGACCTGTCAGGAGGAAGATTTCAGTGTGTTCAAATTACCTCCTTGTGTGAAAAGTAAATGTGATCAGGAAAACCCACAGTCCTTTTCTCTTCCCCAAACCCAGACAGTGGAGAACAGAGACAGTAACTCTAAACCAGTGGACCTCCCACATTTTGTCACCGTTACCCATCTAGAGGGTCTCGACATTCCCTGTGACCCTCCAGATAATCAAAACTATAGCCACAGCTCATCTGTAAGCGGTGACCTAGTAGGACTTAGGCTGCTGTCACCATTCCATCACAGCCCACCACTGGATCCCAACCCATCAATGGGGGAACACTGTGCCAAACCCAGCACCACGTCTAGAAAAACTCACCGCTGCTGTGACTGTGGTGAAACGTTTGCTCTGACAGCTGACCTGCAGGAGCATGTGACTCTCACCAAGAGACCCAGCGAATGCCACCTCTGCAAAAAACGCTACAACTCCACCTGTAAATTGAAGGCCCATGTCAGATTCTGTCATGTGGAGAGACCCTGCATCTGTCCCTTTTGTGGAAAGACTTTCAAACTCAAAGGACATCTTTCCAGGCATATGAGGATTCACACAGGAGAGAAACCATTTGGCTGTGGTGACTGTGGGAAGAGCTTCATTCAGAAGGGGGACTTAATGAGACACATACTTACTCACACAGGAGAGAAACCATTTAGCTGTAAAGACTGTGGGAAAAGCTTCAATCGGAAGGGGAACCTAACTGAACACATACGGACTTGCACATATTGAGTTACACAGGAAACAAAGTTCCCAAAGAAACAAAGTAATTAGGACAAAGACATCTTGTCAGATGGACAACACTCTTTGGAAAAGCAAAGCAACTCTGGCTCATTCATTCTGTGGGTTTCAGATAAATCAATGTCATGAATTTACTTTTGCAAAACATATGTAAAGGTTTGATTTGATCCAACAATAGAAAGTAATTAAATTCATGGTCTGCTTTTCAAAGTCTCTTGATGTATTCACGTCATTATAGACAGGAATTCCTTGTAGTTTGTTTTGGAATGTCTCGAATAGTCCAAGAAATTGTCCTTGCATTCGTCAGATCATTTTTCAAACCTATAAAACTGATCTATGGTCAAATGTGGTTCCCCTCATGGTTATGAGTAGGATTTGTGGAGCCAGTGGAGGGTAAACCGATCCTGAAACTGATCCTGGGAGGGCAGCAGGCAATGAGTTGGAATAATAAAAAACTATTTATTGCTTAAGAGAATCATTTTTATTTTCTCGAAATAAAATGCATTGAAACATTGACAAACACATTAGTCCTTCACAAAGTCACAGAACCTCAAGGAATTATTACGTATTAAAACAAGCTGCCGTAATTTGAACTCCAATGTCAAAATGCCCAACCCCATTTCAACAAAAATATTGACATTACAAGGGGGTGTCCATTTTAAAATAAATGACAGAACTTTACAAAGAGGGGTGAGATTCCACATCTTTCAGTACTAGTGATTCCCAGACATGCTCCATTGGGTGCGAGTTCTGTAACTTTGCATGATATTGTCATTTGCTACAGTGTAATTTCTACACCAGCTCGATGTGAATGTTTGATCAGTTACGTAAAATACAAAATGTACCAAGTGTGTTCATGGAAGCGCTGGCACTGAACACAGTCTAATTCACTTCATATCCCCTGATAACTATTGAAAAGATCTTTAAGAAATGCAGGCAAAACAGACAAAACGTCTACAAGTATAGTGCCCACAGAAGTTCAACTGTCACATCTTGGGGGAATTTAAATAAACCATTACATCTACAACCATTAACCTTCATTCTCTAAAACAATATCTGCTTTAAATCTATAAATAATGTCACCTATTTTTCATTTACCATACCTTATATTCTCTACAGTACAAAATAAAAATCCAGTGGGTTCCCTTCATTGCAATAAATGGTCTGAGTCTCCCCTTTCAGTAATATACACTAACGGTATACAAAACACTACAGCGAGGAGACATTTAAAATACACAAGATAAAGTCCAGCTTTGACCGATGCATTCTGCACGTCCCTTTGGGATTGAGGAGTAGAAGTGGCAGAGCCCTCAAATTGGAATGTACCAAACTGCCTTAGAAAATGGAAGCCACTTGGCTACACATAGAAACAGCTTTAAAAAGACACTGGAGAACCTAGCTACCATTTATATAAAAAAAGGGCCCTTGCTTGCTGTGCCTATGGTGGAAAAGAGTTTGATTTCCAGATACATATAGTATCTACTAGCCCTGGCCTCACAGCAGAGTGTGGTTGTATCAACTGTCGAGTCCATCCCCTATGGTACATGAAGGAGTGTGTCTCAGCGTTCACAGATCATCTCAAACCCTGTTGGGACAACCACCTGTTTCTGTCCATCCATGGTCATTGTCCCCAAACACAGTGGACTGTCCTTAGGGCTCGAAGTTCAGCCACAAACCCTGTTGGGACAACCACCTGTTTCTGTCCATCCATGGTCATTGTCCCCAAACACAGTGGACTGTCCTTAGGGCTCGAAGTTCAGCCACAAACCCTGTTGGGACAACCACCTGTTTCTGTCCATCCATGGTCATTGTCCCCAAACACAGTGGACTGTCCTTAGGGCTCGAAGTTCAGCCACAAACCCTGTTGGGACAACCACCTGTTTCTGTCCATCCATGGTCATTGTCCCCAAACACAGTGGACTGTCCTTAGGGCTCGAAGTTCAGCCACAAATCCTGTTGGATTTGTTTCTGCTGAATAGACGACACTCCTGTTGGAAAAGTCAACTTCAGCGAGGCGCAATGCAAGTTCACATTTGTAGTAGTAAAGACTGTGTTTGACTCACGTACCTTCAGTTTGAAACCTGATCT
The DNA here is from genome assembly GCF_034236695.1 of Oncorhynchus nerka. NCBI lineage: Eukaryota > Metazoa > Chordata > Actinopteri > Salmoniformes > Salmonidae > Oncorhynchus > Oncorhynchus nerka. Next base: position 36,962,051 of record NC_088410.1, read on the forward strand.
GACATGGAGCAATGAACAACTATTTTCAAAGGCTCTATAATCCATATTATAGGCTTAATGGACACTCATGTACTATATTCACAATCCACTGAGGTAATTACATTTTTTTCTTCATATGCAGTACCTTTCCATCCAGACACACATAACATACATGTCCACAACGTTAACTCTGTACCACCATCAGTCAAATATAGTTCATGACTAACCCCCCAAAAAACCCATGACTGGTCCCAAATCTGTTTGTGTCATCTTGGCAAGTCCTATGGTCTTCGTCACACCAAACGACCATAGGAGTTGGGCAGATGGTCGGCACAAACAGATCTGGGACCAGGCTAGGACCCAGCAGCCTCACAGAAGAACCGGTTATATCCCCAGAGTAATCTACTCAATAGTGTTCTCTTACACTCTGACCCTCTTCAATCACCTATTCATTCCTCCATTACCTCATATCAATGTCATGACCACTCCCACCCCCATTATGACATCATCTGTAACCACAGAAATGAGACCAAACGTGAGGAAAACCGCCCAGGATACAGGGCCAAGTCTTCAGAACAAAGACATGAGACGGTGCTTCTGAAAACAAACAAAAATAAACCGATATTTCCAGTGACCATCAGAGTCAGCAGTAGCATGCAACAGAAACAGTCCATTTTATTAGCACCCAGGTGTATTTCACTAAGCTGGATCCCAAATAGTGAAATTACCACCCTGAAAAATGGTGGCATTCATCAGTCGATAAATAACCTTATTCTAACACATACGGCCAACCAGTGTTTTACCTGAGCTGGTGGAAGGCCTCTGGTTTGATGTCAGAGAAACAGTTACTTGGCCCATATAAATAGAACCCCTAGACAGGATAAAGGCCCTCAGCAATTTGAATGAGGATCCCATGACCGTTCTAGGGATTCTATTTCTATGATTTGTTGCTCTAGAGTAAATCAAAACGGTTTTGAAGCACAAAGCAAAGCAGGCATTGAGTGAGTGACAGGTTCAGGGTAATCATTATAGGATGCTGGTCTAGTCAAGTGCAGTTTGTCATCAGTAATTCAGACCAATAGTCAGTTAAACATCTATACTAATCAACATCTTCAGTGGAAACTAAACCACCTAGGACCCCAACCTGAACATATTGCATGTGTGTGATGAATCCAGTCGTTTTGGCTTCAGTAAAATGGACCATGGCTAACAAGCGGTCACTATTCTACCCAAATAGCTGGTCCAGAAGCTTCAGTCAACCAGCCTAATCAAGGTAGTAGCCTTCTGGGACTGTTGGTGTGTAACCTAACATGATTGTTTTGGCATGAGAGGTGTAAAATTCCAGTGTGAGTCAGTCTGTGATTGATATTACTGGGGTGTCAGTGGCCTTTGCCACCCATTCAAAAGGTATCATGTTTGAAGATACAGTGGTATAAGTTCAGTGTAACAAACAGTAGTGTTATATTTGCAGTGGTGTTGAATGGCAAGGAGAGGTAATAGAGGTGGTGTTACAGTAGTGGTGTGTACAGCAGTGATGTGACTGACAGACCTTGAATAACATTGTGTGCGACCATTAGTGGTGAGTCTTCACTGTGTGTGTACACACACACACACACACACACACACACACACACACACACACCCTCAGTGGTGTGTCTCCAGCTCCACCACTGTCCACTCGCCCTGGGGGGACTGGCCTGGGGCCTCCGGGGAGAAGCTGCTGACCGCCGTGACCGTGGCTGAGGGAGGGGTGAGGGGGGGTAGCAGGTTGGGCCACAGGCTGGCCTCCAGGGGGCTCAAGGTGCCTCCTCTGCCCCCGGGAAGCAAGAGCAGGGAGGAGCAGCCATCGCCCGTCAGCAGCAGGGTCTGGTTGATCAGCTGCTGGACAATGTCAACTTTCTTCCCCCAGTCCAGGTCCAGGGAAGGGGGGCATTCTTGGGAGACGGGTGGTGGGGAGGCATCCCGGGACTCTTCCTGCTCGGGGGAGTCTGGAGAGGGACTGGAAGTGGAGTTGCTACCGGCTTCGTCCAATACCTCTTGGCGGTCACGGTTACTGTCAACCTCTTTCTCCAGCGGGGCTTCTTCGCGTTGTTCGAGCTGGACATTAACCTCAATGTCCTTCCCCTCTTCATCACTCTCCAGGGCTTCATAAATGGTATGGAGACCAGAGGAAGGTGAAAGCAGCACTGTTGCCTGACCTTTTTGAGGCTGTTGTTGCGGTGACATCTGCTGTGTCTGCTCCTCCAGCTCCTGCTGCCACTGCATGATCTGCTGTGTCTGCTCCACCTCCTCCCTCCTCAGCGTCTCCTCCTCTGCCTCCTTTTTCTTCATTTCCTTCTCCTGCTCGCTCTTCTTCCTCGCCTCTTCGTCGTTTTCTTCTTTGGGTTTGCTCTGCTGTTCTCTGCGTTGCTGCAGCTCTAGTAGTTGTTGCTTGTGCCGTTCCAGTCGGCGGAGCTGGGGGCTGGCCTGCAGGCGAGGGCTCCGGGGGGGTAGGTCAGCACAGGTCAGCCTGGGTGGGGTCAAGAGGTCACAGTGGGGGTTGGGGTGGTGGTCGCGGCGGTAGTGTGGCTGGGGGAGCGCGTTGATCCCTGCGAGGAAGAAGTGGAGATCACCCGGTGGGAAGCGTGTGTTAGAAAGAGAGAAAGACGGACAAGTGAGAGGCAGCAGTGCAGGTCAGAGCAGATAACCGAGACTGTGGGTATTGTAGTCTACCAAGGAGACGTTAGTGGGAGGAGTTTAAGACAGTGATGTAATGTCCTGGTATTCTACACCCAGTAAAATGTAGCTTCGAGACATTGTAATTTGTGGGTTTGTGGCTTGAAAAGGGATGCATAATTCACCACAGGCAACTTACAACTATTATATTGTACAGGTAACTGCCAAAATAAAGGAAACGACAATGTCTTAATAGGGTGTTGGGGCACCACGAGCCAGAACAGCTTCAATGCAACTTGGCATAGATTCTACAAGCGTCTGCAACTCCATTGGAGGAATGCAACACCATTCTTCAATGATAAATAACATTTTGGGTGTTTCGTTGATGGCGGTGGAAAATCTCAGGCGCCGCTCCAGAATCTCCCGTTTGTGTTCAACTGGGTTGAGATCTGGTGACAGACATGGCATATGGTTGACATTTTCATGCTCATCAAACCATTCAGTGACCACTCGTGTCCTGTGGGGGCTAGTGCCCTCATATGGGGGGCATAGCCGTGGTAGCCAAAATAATTGGCCAACCCAGCTAAGTATGATGGGATGTTGATTGTTTAATTAACTCAGGAACCACACTTGTGTGGAAGCACCTGCTTTAATATACTTTGCAACCCTCATTTACTCAAGTGTTTCCATTATTTTGGCAGTTACCTGTAGATTTTCATACATTTCTGGCATAGTGGCTGTTTGAATGCCAAATTGACAATTGTAGCTGGGCCTAATGGTTTAGGATAGCCAAAGTGGCTCAATATATATGACTACTGAACCCAGGAACTACCTCCTCATTCACATGATATCATCGGCAAGATGTGCAACATTGACAGCCTGAAAAGCAAAGCGTTTAAAAAGAGGTGGGGACAGGGGTGAAGTGAAGCGATGGGTGCCCAGGAGAAATGGTGGCAGCAGGGAGATGGTGGGAGGGCGGGGCATTGGCTGGGGGGGAGTTAAAGCAGAGAGCAAATCTAGCAATCCATTTCATTAACCTTTTCAAAATGCGACTTCCCAAACAAAATATGCTGATAGTATTTTTTTTTTTTGGGGGGTGCAAAAGTTGTGCAATAAAAGCGGCTTCCTGTATATGCAGTAACTACCAACGATAGTCTTGTGAAATAAAAACAAATAAAAGCTTGTGAGTAACCAACCATTTCCTTCAGTCCCTGTGGGAGCTGGTGAGTAAGTGAAACATGCAAGACAAGACCTTTCAACCATGCATCAGTACATAGACAGCAGCGCCACGTGAACCTGGACTGAGTCTGAAATGCCACCATATTGCATATATATATAGTGCACTACTTTTGACCAGGGCCCGTGCATTATTTAGAGAATAGGGTGCCATTTCGGACCAAGCCCTCAAACCAAAGCCAATGAGTGTCAGTCAGTGACATGCAAACAAGGCGTCCCAAGGGTAAAGTAGTTAAACAGTGCGGTTGAAAATGGTGTACGGTGAACATGCACTTGTAGATATAACAGAGATATCTCAAACAATGCAGAGGCCAGGCAGAACGGTAACGAAAAGGCAAAAAACACACATTACTCGAAGAAAAGAAACACTGGTGGGTGTCCTCTACTGTTTGGATGATGGGGAACCTTCTGGATGTTGTTTCTCAGTTTGTCTGGTGGAGGAGGAGGAATCCAGCGGACCAGGGAGGGGCACCGGGGGGTTCACAGTACAGGAGGGGGAGGAGCAGCTGAGGGGTGGGAGGAGCAGCTGAGGGGTGGGAGGAGCAGCTGAGGGGTGAGAGTTTAACATCCTCCATAATGTCTCTGTTGAGCCCTATTCTGGATGGTGGGAGTAGTGTATGTGAGGATGTAGGTATGAATGCTTCCTTGCTGGGAGACCATATGTGTTTTGAATCCATATGCCCCACAGGTATATAATGTCTCCCACATAAGGTTGACACAACCTTGACTCCCATGTTATAGGACTGAATAATCGCTGATAAGTACCATGTGTGCCATCCAACTCCCCAATCCCCACTTGAATAAAACTGTCCGGGAGAGAGGAGTCATGTTAAATATCTCATCTTTATTTAAAGCTTGGTAATGGTAAATACTCAAAAAGGACAAAATGTAAGAACGGGGGGGGGGGGGGGCAGTCTAACCTTAAAGTGCAGGAGGGAAGGGGGAGTGCTCGGGGGACGAGGACAGATGTCTGTTTCTTAATGATGGGGAACAGCAAGACAATACAAATCAACATTCACCAGCATTTTCTTGTTCAGTAAAAAGGGTCGGATAAATACATAGTTTAACATTTCATTCCACATTTTCTCTTGTTATGTTGCTTCTTGGTTTTTTTCTTAAGAGCTGCTTCACAACAGCCCAGTCAATCCAAATCAAACCATGCCAGTTCATGTTAATTAAAAAGTGAAGAAAACACACATTCTAATAGTAGTAGCTATTGCACATACAGGAGTTAAGCCATATACTCATAAGGTAATATCATACGAGGGAAGTGGCACTGCTGTATTTAAAGTCTTTATTTCTTCCCTTACCTATTTTTACATTTGGATCACATCCACCCCAGTTGGAGAGGTTTGGGACAAACAATGATGATGACTAACACAGCAAAGAGGGTTCTGGGGAGGGGTGAAAGGTGTGTTTGTGGGGGGGGGGGGGGGGGGGCGTAAAGCTGCGTTACTGGGTATGTAGGGAAGTGTGGGGGGGACTATACGTTACCTGTGAGAGAGTTCTCAGTGTTTTCACAGATAGTGGAGTAGTAGGGCGGTTGGGTGACACGGGGGCCCTCCCCGAGCTGCTGGGGGGCCGCAAACAGCGTGGGGTCCAGGAGTTTCAGATCCCCCGTGTCCCCCAGCTCTGCCTCAAGTGTCCCACACAACATATACTGCTGCTCCTCTGGGTTGGAGACGAGGAGGGAGTCTGCCGAGGCAGCCTGTTGCTGGGACGGTGGCAGGGTCAGTTCCTGGATGAGTGACGGGTCCTTGGCCTCCTCAGGCAGCTCCTCCAGAGAGAAGATGCCGGGGCTCTTGGCGCAGCTCTCAGCCGTGGAGTGGGTATTGGAGTTGGACGCAGTCATGTCGTAGGCGTAGGATGCCGCCGAGTTGGCAGACTGGGGGGTGTCTCCACCCTCTTCTGCACCGCCGCTGGTCTCCTCCCCTTCCTCCAGGGCAGACAGGCAGCGCTGGGCGCCGGGCTTGCTGTCGCTGTGGATGTCCTGGCCCAGCTGGGACTCGCCCTCCGTGTCGCTGGCCTCATCCTCTGTGGTGGAGGACGAGGGGTTGGACGTAGGTGCTGTGGGGTCCCCTGGGACTTCGTCGGCTGGCAGGGTCTCTGCCTCTTCCCCCTCGCCGTCCTCTCTCTCCAGGTGGATTCCCAGGTCCTGGTTCTCCAATTCAGGATGAAGGGAGAGCACGGCGGCAGGCAGGGTGTGGAGTTTCCCCCCCTCAGAGCGGGACTCCACCCCGGAGCTGCTGTTGTAGTCACAGAGCTCCTCTGCGGTGCTGGTCTCGCTGCTGCTGTGGACAGCCAGCTCCGTAGGGCTTAGGGTGCTGGAGTGTGACATGCCGCGTCCAGAGGCAGCTATGAGGGACAGGGACTGCAACGGGGCTAGGGTCTCTCTTTCAAGTGGAGATGCAGGGGCAGGCTGGTGTGAGGGATCATGCAGGGCTGGAACAAATGGTGTGGCAGTCAGCTGCAGCCAGGGCTGAGTGGAGTACAGGGTGGGTGTCTTCTTATCAGCCTGCCAGGGGTCTGAAGAGGGGCTGGTAGGGGTCTGCAGGGGGGCGGCTGAGGCAGCCTGGGGGTGCGGCTGGGCCCAGGGGTCACAAAAGGAGCTGGGGTTGGGTTGGTCCCACTGGGCGGCCAGGGCAGAGGGCAGGAGTGGGGCAGGCGGGGCTCGGTTCAGGTTGTCCAGTCTCTCATCCTCTGCAAAGTCATCCTCATCTGCATTCCCGTAGCTCTCCAGCCCGCTCTCAGTCACCCCCTCACTAGCCATCTCCACATCATCATCCTCATCCTCGTCATGCCTCACTCTTCTTGGGTCATCCGCCCGTTCCGAACCCACCTCCATGTCGCACACCCGGTCTCCGTCTTCATCGTAGTCATCAAAATCATTGGTCGGTATGTCGGACACCTTCTCAAAGTCAGGCGAGCCGGCCGAGGCAGACATGCCCTCCATGTCGATGGCACCCTTCAGACTGGCGTCTCCTAGGTCATCCATGCTCTCCGTGCCCTCCAGGACGCCCGGAGCGCTCAGCTCCGACACCCCCTGCTGGCTACAGCTCACCTCCTCAGAGTCCAGCTCCGATATCAGGGCACCGCCTGCACGCCACCCCGAGCCCGCAGGGCCGGCTGAACCAGGCCTGGACTCTTCTGTGGGCTGGGTGCCACTCATTTCTGACACGGACACCTGCTGGCTGCCCTCCCTCTCCTCATCCTCTTCTTCATCCATGTTGAGCTGGGCTTTCTCGGAGGCATCCGGAGGGCTGGGTGTAGCCCTAGCAACTGCTGTGGGGATGTCCTGGGGTAAGGTCTGGTCTGGTGCTGGCTGTGTCGGGGCTGCTGGGACTGTCTCTGGTCGTTCAGACATCTCATCCCTGGCAACAGTGACTAGTGAGCCCTGTGGTGGTGCAGGAGCCAGCCTGAGTGGGCTCTGTGGTGGAGATGGAGAAGTAGTATCCTGAGGAGTTGGGGCTGAAACCTCTTCTCTGGGCTCCAGGGCCACTGCTGGTGAAAACGCAGACACTGGTGCTGGGACTTCTGAAGCGGCCACTTCTGGCTCTGCTGCTGCAACTGTTGCCACAGCAGCTGCTGCAGCTGCCACTCCTGCAGCTGCAGACTTGGGAGCTCCAGGTCTGGCAGTGAAGGGCAGGACAGACTGGGTTGGTTTGGAGGCTTGTTTGACCAACTGGGGGCGGTGCTGCCCACAGGCTTGTTGCTGGGGGAGGCAGGGGGGGTCTTGCCCTGGGGCTGTCGGGTGGCAGGGGGCCTTGTGGTGGGAGGGGCTTTACGTGTGGGCAGGGGCTTGGGGTCCTGTGCTATAGGGCGGGCTGGCTTGGGGTCTGTCGCCTTGGTGGGATGGGCCCTTTTGGAGGCGGGCTCGGGTCTGGAGGCTGCATTCGCTTTAGGGGGGTCAGGTTTGGTCGTTTTGTTAGTGGCGGATGTTGCCGGCTTTCTGGCTGCGGCAGTGGTTGCTGGTCTGCTGACATCTGTAAATGAACAGGAATAATTTAAACACTCATATCTCTTCAACTAAAAATATAAAATGGTACCTTCGCAAGTTGATTTTGAGATACATACAGGTGATGCTCAAGACCAATCCTAATAGAATCAAGTGGGTTACATTCATGGTACAAAACAACTTGTAAGGCATGTGCACCTTTCTTGGCAGGGCCTGTAGGTTTGGGTGCCTGCACTGTGGTAGTCCTGCCAGTAGAGGGGGCTGTGGTGCCGACTCTGGAAGCTGCAGGTCTGCTGTAGCCGGCAGTGGCTGGCTTGGATGTGCCCATCAACAGGCCAGTGTGACCAGTGGCAGGCCTGGGGAAGAAAACATTTGATTTAAACCAGGTAGGTTATGGAGAACACATTCATGTCACAATAACCTGACCAAGAGGGCACAATGATGGGCTCCCGAGTGGCGCAGCGGTCTAAGGAACTGCATCTCAGTGCTAGAGGAGTCACTACAGACCCTGATTCGATTCCAGGCTGTTTCACAACCGGCTGTGATTGGAAGTACCATAGGTCAGCGCACAATTGGCCCAGCGTCGCGTTTGGTCAGGGTAGGCCTTCATTGTAAGTAAGATTTTATTCTTAACCAACTTGCCTTGTTAAATGAAGGTCAAATAAATGTTTTAATTAAAATGATAAAATAACACCGACAGAGGGCTGGCTCGCTTCTAGCTCCTAGGAAACTTTGCAGTATTTAGTTTATTTTATGTATTATTTTTTACATTGTTAGCCCAGAAAAATGTGTCTTACATACAGCCGGGAAGAACTATTGGATATCAGAGGTGGTAACTCACCAACACCACCAGCATTATGACCAGGAATACGACTTCCCTGAAGCGGAACCTTTGTTCACACCCCCAAGGGCAATTGAAATGATTCCAGAGGCTGACCCAAAACGACATTGGCAGAGGAGAGGTACTCGAAGCGGTCTTCTAGTCTGACTTAGGAGGCACGCACACCACCCACCTCTTCCGAGTGTATTACTAGCTAATGTTCAGTCTCTGGATAATAAAGTTGATGAGCTCAGGGCGAGGCTTTCTTTCCAGAGAGACATCAGGGACTAACATGGCCCCTTGAACTGAGAACCCAACTGGCTGGACAGACTCTACACTGTATGACGGAATGTCCTACTACACTGATGTTTGCACAATTAACACAGATACTTGAAGAAGGTCGGGGGAGTATGTGTCATGATTAATGACTCATGGTGTAATTGTGATAACATACAGGAACTCAGGTTCTTTTGTTCACCCGACCTAGAACACCTCAATCAATCAAATGCCGACTGTATTATCTCCCAAGATAAATTTCTTCGGTTGAGTCACGGCCGTGTATATCCCCCCCTCAAGCTGATACCACGACAGCCCTCAAAAGAACTTCAGATGGACTTTATGCAAATTGGAAACCACATATCCTGAGGCTGCATTTATTGAAGCTGGGATATTAATGCAAATTTTAGGAAAAGTCTGCAGAAGTTCTATGAATATATAGACTGTAGTATTTGCGCTGCTAAAAAAACTCAACCACAGTTACTCCAACATCCAGGATGCCTACAAGGCCCTCCTTTTGGCAAATCTGACCACGACTCCATTTTGCGCCTCCCTTCCTATAGGCAGAAACTCAAACAGGAAGTATCGGTGCTAAGGACTATTCTTCAACGCTGGTCTGACCAATCGGAACCCGCGCTTCAAGATTGCTTCGATCACGCAGACTGGGATATGTTCCAGGTAGCTTCCGAGAATAATAGACAAATATACAGTGACTGGGTTTATCAGGAAGTGTATAGGAGATGTTGTACCCACTGTGACTATTAAAAACCTACCCTAACCAGAAACAGTGGATAGATGGCAGCATTCGCACAAAACTGAAAGTGCAAACTGCTGCATTTAACCATGGCAAGGTGACTTGAAATATGGCAGAATACAAACAGTGTAGTTATTCCCGCCGCAAGGCAAACAAACAGGCAAAATGTCAGTATAGAGAAAATGGAGTCGCAATTCAATGGCTCAGGGTATGTGGCAGGGTCTACAGACAAATCACGGACTACAAAAGGAAAACCTGTCACGTCGCGGACACCCGACGTCTTGCTCCCGGACAAGCTAAACACCTTTGTTCGCTTTGAGGAGAACACAGTGCCACCGACGAGGCCCACTACCAAGGACTGCAGGCTCTCCTTCTCGATGGTCGACGTGAGTAAGACGTTTAAGCGCGTTAACCCTCGCAAAGCTGCCGGCCCAGACGGTATCTCTAGCCGCGTCCTCAGAGCATGTGCAGACCAGCTGGCTGGTGTGTTTTTACGGACATATTCAATCGCTCTCTATCCCAGTCTGCTGTCCCCACATGCTTCAAGATGGCCACCATGGTTCCTGTACCCAAGGTAACTGAACCAAATGACTATCGCCTCGTAGCGCTCACTTTGTCATCATGAAGTGCTTTGACTAATCAAGGATCATATCATTTCCATCTTACCCCACATCCATACCGCCCCAACAGATCCATGGATAAAGCAATCATTGTCGCACTGTCCTATCCCATCTGGACGTTTGTGGCCCTGGGTCTGAACCAAGCCCTGTGCAACTGGGTCCTGGATATCGTGACAGGTCGACCCCAGGTGGTGATACCACCTCCACTACCTTGTTCCACAAACGGGGGCCCCACAAGTGTGCGTGCTCAGCCCCCTCCTGTACTCCCTTGTTCACCCATGACTGCGTGGCCACACACACACCATCAAGTTTGCAAACAGTGGTAAGCCTGATTACCAACAGCGATGAGTCTACAGTGAGATTAGGGCCCTGGCGGAGTGGTGTCAGGAAAATAACCTCTCCCTCAACAAAATGAAGGGCCGCAGTGGATGGTGAAAATCTTAAAGTTCCTCTGTGTGTACATCACTGACAACCTGAAATGGTCCAGCCACACAGATAGTGCTGAAGAAGGCACAATAGAAATTTGGCTTGGCCCCTAAGACCCTCACGAACATCTGATACACCATTGAGAGTATCATTGCCCGGTACGGCAACTGCACCGTCCGCAACTGCAGGGCTCTCCAGAGGGTTGTAGGATCCGCCCAACGCATCACCGGGGGCACACTGCCTACCCTCCAGGACATCTACAGCACCTGATGTCACATGGAGGCCAAGATAACATTAAGGACCTCAGCCACACGATCCACAGCCTGTTCACCCCGCTAGCATCTAGAAGGCAGAGACAGTACAGGTACCTCAAAGCAATAATATTTTAATAGTTTAAAAAACTAACAATACACTAATAACTAATCTCCAGGCCATCAGAATTAACTGACTGACTGTAGTTGATTTAACAAGTGACATCAATAGGGGATAATACACTGCTCAAAAAAATAAAAGGGAACACTAAAATAACACATCCTAGATCTGAACGAATGAAATATTCTTATTAAATACTTTTCTTTACATAGTTGAATGTGTTGACAACAAAATCATACCAAAATTATCAATGGAAATCAAATTTATCAACCCATGGAGGTCTGGATTTGGAGTCACACTCATAATTAAAGTGGAAAACTACACAACCAACTTTAATGTAATGTCCTTAAAACAAGTCAAAATGAGGCTCCGTAGTGTGTGTGGCCTCCACGTGCCTGTATGACCTCCCTACAACGCCTGGGCATGCTCCTGATGAGGTGGCAGATGGTCTCCTGAGGGATCTCCTCCCAGACCTGGACTAAAGCATCCGCCAACTCCTGGACAGTCTGTGGTGCAACGTGGTGCAACATGATGTCCCAGATGTGCTCAATTGGATTCAGGTCTCCGGAACGAGCGGGCCAGTCCATAGCATCAATGCCTTCCTCTTGAAGGAACTGCTGACACACTCCAGCCACATGAGGTCTAGCATTGTCTTGCATTAGGAGGAACCCAGGGCCAACCGCACCAGCATATGGTCTCACAAGGGGTCTGAGGATCTCATCTCGGTACCTAATGGCAGTCAGGCTACCTCTGGCGAGCACATGGAAATGCCACCCCACACCATGACTGACCCACCGCCAAACCGGTCATGCTGGAGGATGTTGCAGGCAGCAGAACGTTCTCCACGGCGTCTCCAGACTCTGTCACGTCTGTCACGTGCTCAGTGTGAACCTGCTTTCATCTGTGAAGAGCACAGGGCGCCAGTGGTGAATTTGCCAATCTTGGTGTTCTCTGGCAAATGCCAAACGTCCTGCACGGTGTTGGGCTGTAAGCACAACCACCACCTGTGGACGTCGGGCCCTCATACCACCCTCATGGAGTCTGTTTCTGACCGTTTGAGGAGACACATGCACTTGTGGCCTGCTGGATGTCATTTTGCAGGGCTCTGGCAGTGCTCCTGCTGCTCCTCCTTGCACAAAGGCGGAGGTAGCGGTCCTGCTGCTGGGTTGTTGCCCTCCTACGGCCTCCTCCACGTCTCCTGATTTACTGGCCTGTCTCCTGGTAGCGCCTCCATGCTCTGGACACTACGCTGACAGACACAGCAAACCTTCTTGCCACAGCTCGCATTGATGTGTCATCCTGGATGAGCTGCACTACCTGAGCCACGTGTGTGGGTTGTAGACTCAGTCTCATGCTACCACTAGAGTGAAAGCACTGCCAGCATTCAAAAGTGACCAAAACATCAGCCAGGAAGCATAGGAACTGAGAAGTGGTCTGTGGTCGCCACCTGCAGAACCACTCCCTTATTGGGGGTGTCTTGCTAATTGCCTATAATGTCCACCTGTTGTCTATTACATTTGCACAACAGCATGTGAAATATATTGTCAATCAGTGTTGCTTCCTAAGTGGACAGTTTGATTTCACAGAAGTGTGATTGACTTGGAGTTACATTGTGTTGTTTAAGTGTTCCCTTTATTTTTTTGAGCAGTGTAGCTTTCACCTGGTCAGTCTCATGGAAAGAGCAGGTGTTCCTAATGTTTGGTGTATAACTTTGGTTCAGTACCATTTGATCAGCTGCCTAATGTAGGCTAATAGGCTTGGGACTTTTCTATGATAAATTAACTCTAAACAATCAGTAGTAGTTATTCACCTGCTCAGTGCTCCCCACACAGTAAGCTCGAAGAGTCAAGGGCCGTCCTGCACTACATAAAAGCAATTTCAAGAGGTAACAGAAAAACATTCACTGTCTGCCTGTAACGCATCGCTTAGTCATTTTCTAATCCCAGCCTAGTGGGGGAAGAGGAAAGGATGGAGTGGGAAAGCGTGATTGTGGAAAACGAACAGGATGTGGGTGAGGGTCGCACTCACTGAGGGTTGAGAGTAGTACTACTCCAAGGACAGAGAGGAGACTAATCGATGGGCTATTAAGCACCCAGGCAAATGTTAGGGGGTTAGAGGCAGCGGACATGAGCCCCTGATCCATTAAACACTCCCTCTTCTTAACAGTGGAACACCACCTTCCCAAGACTCATGGGTCGTGTTCAGTAGGTACAAAACTGAACAGTAGGCAATATACTTGTCTAAATGAACTTGTCTAATAAAACACATTTTCCTTTTGTTGCAAAACCTTTTCCATTGCGAACTTGTAATGAACATACCCTGGGCAATACTTAATCTCTTGCCCTCTTCCTTTATCCCTCTAGTCTACTGTTTGACCTCCTGACCACCTGAAGAGCCAAGTGGTCTTGTTGTGGCAGGTGACTGTATAGCCATATGCTTAATCAGCCCCTAACAGATTCGAGGTCAGTTTCGAAATTACCCCTCTCCTGGCTGAGGTTATGGATTTGGCGGGGGTAAGCCGATCGTAGATCTGCCATTCGTTCACTTTAAAAACAGGTGCCAGACAGCTGTGGAAAAGCCACAGGATCCAGACGCGACCTTTTCCAGAGCAAGGCAGTGCCCATCCCCCTGCATACTGCTGAGTGGACAGAATGTCAAGTGTGCGTGTTTGTATGCCCTAGTGCCCTTGCATTCATGAGCACACTTGACCGATGATCCTTAGGCTATGCAACAGCGGAGCAGGGAATAGTAACATCTACAGATGTTACCCAAGCATAGACAAACATCTATGCTTGGGTGCGTGTGTGTGATACTGGTGTGTGCAATCTACATGTACAGACTGGTGTGAGGCGTTTACATTGACAGGCTTGTGCAATGAGTTGTAGCCCGTGCTCCAAAGCGCTACAGTAACCTACATTCAAAACAGTTGCTTAAGAACCAGGTGTAATGAAACAAGGGCAGCACTGTATTTGTGCAAAATCGATGCTTTGCATATCGTTTCTATAGAACAGATTCATACGTACACAGCATCTAAAACAAAAAGGGAAACGTCAGAGGAGCTGACCGCTTTGTGACATTGTTGCGATTCAGTCAATTACACCAATATCCGTCATGCTGTTCTACTGTTCTTCTGATTGGTTCGCCATGGTTTGGACACAGCCGACAACATAGATTAACTCACAATGACAAACTTAGGGAAGTGGTCCGGCCGTACATGCCTGGCCACACAAACGCCTCTCCCACAGCGACTCAGCCCAATAATGGCCATTTGTTTCCATTTGTTAGCAGGATCAAAACAAAGGCTGCGGAGACTCGAAGGCCTTCAGGTTTCGCTATCATTATACTGTAATAGGGTGCATCGATGGGACAGAGGGAGCAGGGCCTTGATTGCATGGTAAAGAGCAGCGAAACATGAAAGCGGGCATGCTGTACCTTCAGATGACATGGGGGAATTAGTTGAAGACAAGCGGGGTGAGCCGTGTTAGACGAGACGGCATTAAACGGAGGGAGGAAAGGAAGAAAATAAGAGGTTGAGGGGGAAAGAAAATGACAAACTAAGGCACGCAGTGATGAAATGAGCGACAGAATGAACAACACGATGGAAGAAAGAGGGACAGAATGGACAGATGACTAAAAGCACATGGAAGCAGATTGCCTTCCTATCTGGGTGAGTTCCACGTAGGGAACGCAAAACGACAGGAGCACTGAATTAAGGCAGGGGAATGGAGAGCGAGATACTTCTTCTGAAAGGAAGGAGGGAGAGATGGAAGGGAGGGGAGGCCAGTCATCTGGGCGTACAGCGTTAACCCTCCATCTCTCCTTCACAGAGACACTCAGAACTGCCTGATCCTCACGGAGGGATGCGACTCCCCATACAGTATTAATTGCTTGGGTGGCACTGTAGTTCAGCGGCTTTGGTATATTTGTTGTGGCTACAAGGGTTTGGTTAGTGTCAACAAGAGATTCATATCCTGTACTTGGTTGATATGCCTTAGTGGTGCAATAGATTCACAGCCGGTTTGGAGATACAAAGAACCGACAGGTGTATTCAAGATGTCGCCAAGGAATTCAATGGCTATTAAAAATAATTTATACACTATGTGATGACATCAACAATACAATAGGCTGTAATATCTGTTGGGTTAGCAACTGATCCAGAGACAACCCATTTACTGAGGCCTTGGTTACTATACTATCCTAATGTGTAGAAGGAATCTGCGCGAAACAGTAACTATGCCCTGCCAAGGCTGGGGCCAAAACTGCATGGTTTCATCCCCAAAGGGGGAGAGAGAAGCTGGGACAGGAACATTGTGTGACTGCATTGCACAAGAGCTAGAGTGACAGTCAATGGTCTCCTTTTAGTTATTCAACAACTCTGTTATTATGCATGTTTGAGTCAGACTGCAAGTGAAAATGTATCCGACCTGCATAGATTGTCATCTAATATGAGGTTTAACTGCCATTTCGTTAGTGACCATTTTGACAGAAATTCCCATATGGATGACAACACACATGACCTCACCTTAAACAACACCCTAGATTCCTCCCATTCTCAGAGGGAGTCTTAAGGCCCACCAAAATGACAGATGCCCTCACGGGGGAGGGAGGGGAGCAGCGGGAGGGTTGAGAGGGTGCTGGCTAAATTCCTGGTACTGTACATAAACAGAAGGGAGGAGTAAAGATGGAGGGACGGGGGTTGGGTGGACAAACTGCTTAAACAGGACAAGGGCACTGTCTCCAGATGCATTAGGGCAGGTATTCCCAAACCGGGGTATGATGATTCACATTTAAAATTATTATTTGTTTTAAATACGTAAAAAAGAAAAAGAGCCTAGTTTCACTGCCAAAAATAAAATTAAACCACCTAGGTATTCAGCGAAATAACGTCAAATACAGCTAGCCTAGTCAAATAATTATCATCCAATCACATTAACCGTTACACTCTCGCAGAAATCCACTAACGCTCCATATGTGGCCAAACGTAGCTGCTGCTCATTCCGTTTGCTCGAAAATTGATAAATATTTTTTTAACTAAGGCCCGCGTCCATAGAGACACATACCAGCTCTACTGGTAGTACTGCTACTACCAGCAGTACTACACCTGCACCTGTCGACGACAAGTTGTTCTGCTTCCACGAGCACATCCAATGTTAGCATCAGTAATTCTACATTTGTTGTTAGCACAGCTAGCATGGACACTGACAGTTGTGAATCTGATGCAACCGAAGAGCTACTGCCCCCTTACCAGGGAAAGCACTGAACAGACAGGGACGTTGGACCATTGAATCACAAATATGATGAGAAATAAATTGATTTGGGGTTCACTTATATTGGAAGTAGTGCCTTTCCTCAGCCACAGTGTGTTATATGTGCAAAATACCATCTCACAACTCAATGAAACAGTCACTATTGGGCAGACATTTATGAAAAAAACATGCCAATATGAAAAATAAGCCATGTGAGTTTGAGCGAGAATAAAGACGACTTTTGGGTAGTAAGACATGTATAAAAGCAAGAGATACCATTAATAAGAAGGGGCTGGAAGAGTCTTATATGGTGACCTACCGAGTGGCTAGAACAGGCAAGCCCCATATTACTGTGGAGGACTTTATTCTTCCTGCTGCTGCGGATCTGTCTGGGACAATGCTGGGGGAAAAGGCCCAAAATAAACTATACAGACAATGCCTTCATCAAACACTGTTTCATGAAGCATCAGTGACATGGCAGGAGATGTTTTGAAACAACTACTGCTTTGCATACAAGCCAGTGAATTCCATCCGTTAAAGCTGGATGAGTCAACAGACATGGCAGGCCTGGCACAGTTCCTGGTATATGTCCGTTACATTTATGGGGGCAGGGGCAACAGGAGAGGATATTTGTAAAGTATTCGACAGCTTTGTGACAAATGGACTTTGGTGGTCAAGATGTGTTGGTATCTGTACTGATGGCACAAAAGCCATGACAGGGAGACATAGTGGAGTGGTAACGCACGTGCAAGCAGTTGCTCCCAATGCCACTTGGGTACACTGCAGCATCCACCGAGAGGCTCTTGCTGCCAAAGGAATGCCTGACAGCTTGAAAGACGTTTTGGACACTACAGTGAAACAGTACAGTTAACTTTGTTAAAGCAAGGCCCCTGAACTCTCGTGTATCTTCTGCATTATGCAACGATATGGGCAGCGACCATGTAACGCTTTGACAACATACAGAAGTGCTCTGGTTATCAAGGGGCAAGGAATTTACACGTTTTTTAAAACAGAGACGAGCTTAAAGTTCTCTTTACTGACCATTATTTTCACTTGTCTGACTGCTTGCACGATGACGAGTTTCTCACGTGACTGGCCTATCTGGGTGACAAAACTCACTCATTCTTATGGTTTAATAAAATGTATCATAGTGTATGTGGCAGGCTTACAATGATGGCAAAAAACAACATTTGAGTGCGCGCTGACCCTGGTGCTAGAGGGGGTACGCAGCTGGAGGTTGAATGTTTGAACTCTAAACCACGGGACTATAAAAAGTTTGTTAACCACTGCATTAGGTGATTGGTGGACTCATTCACCTGGGGTATGTTCAGTAGGGAACACAGTAGCAAAACATTTTGGAACATAATTTTTTTTGGCATTTGTTACTGGACAAGTTCAGGTAGAACATTCCCCTTTCACAGTTCCAAAATGTTTTTGCCCTACTGAACACAACCCAGCAGTGTGTGTGCCAGAAGCATAGCACGCGAGGCCAGCTGTTAAAACAGCTCTGCGACACCTCAAGCTACCAGCACATCTGCTAACTTAGTCGACAACCCTTTTCCCTTTAATCTAATATCATAACTCACCTTGCCAGTTGCCAAACTACCCAATCCCCTTGTTCTGAGGCTCCCATCCAATCTCACTCTGTTTTGTTGCGACCCATTTGTCTCCAATATATTGACATCTGCTTCTTATCCAGTAGAATTGATTATTTCACCCCCTAGGGCAATTAAGATGAATAGTTTAAGGAAACCCTATTTCTCTGCCAATGTGTAACTATGGCAACGTACTATAGGCCATTCTTTCATCTCGTTTTGCATTATGGGCCGTCAGCCGTTTTTTTGCAGGTGGGGAAACGGAACAGTAATGTTATGTTACATTTATTCATTTTATATATGAGCCCCGTGCCGCCTGCCCTGCCCAGACTCATGGAAGGGCAGCAGCAGTCACAGCTATGGCTGGGAGAGGCCTGTTCACTAGTCCTGGCTCACCCAGGGAGGCAGGAACGGGGCCCAGCATGGATGGAGAGACAGGCTGGCTGTCACACACACAGTGACATACTGCTTCTCCTGTCGTCAAACACAAGCAACGTGATCTCTCACACACAGTGACATACTGCTTCTCCTGTCGTCAAACACAAGCAACGTGATCTCACACACAGTGACATACTGCTTCTCCTGTCGTCAAACACAAGCAGCATGATCTCACACACAGTGACATACTGCTTCTCCTGTCGTCAAACACAAGCAGCATGATCTCACACACAGTGACATACTGCTTCTCCTGTCGTCAAACACAAGCAGCATGATCACACACACAGTGACATACTGCTTCTCCTGTCGTCAAACACAAGCAGCATGATCACACACAGTGACATACTGCTTCTCCTGTCGTCAAACACAAGCAGCATGATCACACACAGTGACATACTGCTTCTCCTGTCGTCAAACACAAGCAGCGTGATCACACACAGTGACATACTGCTTCTCCTGTCGTCAAACACAAGCAACGTGATCTCACACACAGTGACATACTGCTTCTCCTGTCGTCAAACACAAGCAGCGTGATCTCACACAGTGACATACTGCTTCTCCTGTTGTCAAACACAAGCAGCATGATCTCACACAGTGACATACTGCTTCTCCTGTCATCAAACACAAGCAGCATGATCTCACACACACAGTGACATACTGCTTCTCCTGTCATCAAACACAAGCAGTATGATCACACACAGTGACATACTGACATCAAACACAAGCAGTATGCTTCTCATACTGCTTCTCCTGTCGTCAAACACAAGCAGCGTGATCTCACACAGTGACATACTGCTTCTCCTGTTGTCAAACACACAACATGCAGCAGTGATCTCAAACACAAGCAGATCACACACAGACATACTGCTTCTCCTGTCATCAAACACAAGCAGTATGATCACACACAGTCATCAAACACAAGCAGCATGATCTCACACACAGTGACATACTGCTTCTCCTGTCATCAAACACAAGCAGTATGATCACACACAGTGACATACTGCTTCTCCTGTCATCAAACACAAGCAGTATGATCACACACAGTGACATACTGCTTCTCCTGTCGTCAAACACAAGCAGTATGATCACACACACAGTGACATACTGCTTCTCCTGTCGTCAAACACAAGCAACATGATCTCACAGTGACATACTGCTTCTCCTGTCATCAAACACAAGCAGCATGATCTCACACACACAGTGACATACTGCTTCTCCTGTCGTCAAACACAAGCAACATGATCTCACACAGTGACATACTGCTTCTCCTGTTGTCAAACACAAGCAGCATGATCTCACACAGTGACATACTGCTTCTCCTGTTGTCAAACACAAGCAGCATGATCTCACACACAGTGACATACTGCTTCTCCTGTTGTCAAACACAAGCAACATGATCTCACACAGTGACATACTGCTTCTCCTGTTGTCAAACACAAGCAGCATGATCTCACACACAGTGACATACTGCAACATTCTCACACAGTGACATACTGCTTCTCCTGTTTCAAACAAAACAATCTCCACACAGTGAAATCTCCATATCGTTAAAACAAATCCAACAAATTCACTCGACTAAGTTCTGGGTCCACACGAAAAGAGAAGATAGGTTTCGGTCTTCGTTCTAACAAAGAGCTCCACCCTCCCTCTTGGCAAGTTACAGGCAAGCCTATGGGACAAATGTCCACTCCCAAAATTCAAAAGATGCAAACACGTGCAAAATCTTGATTTGTCCAAAGCACTAGAACTAACGCTGCTCATTATCTCACACACCGTTGTATCATGACAGATCTACGCTACCATTAATATTAATGTAGTCTGTCCACGAGAGATTAGGTGTGGCGCCATACTGTATAGGGTGTATCCCAATAGTCTAAAACAGTGGTTCCCAAACTTGTTATAGTCCCGCACCCCTTCAAACATTCAACCTCCAGCTGCATACCCCCTCTAGCACCAGGGTCAGCTGTACCCCCTCTAGCACCAGGGTCAGCTGTACCCCCTCTAGCACCAGGGTCAGCTGTACCCCCTCTAGCACCAGGGTCAGCTGTACCCCCTCTAGCACCAGGGTCAGCTGTACCCCCTCTAGCACCAGGGTCAGCTGTACCCCCTCTAGCACCAGGGTCAGCTGTACCCCCTCTAGCACCAGGGTCAGCTGTACCCCCTCTAGCACCAGGGTCAGCACCCTCAAATGTTTTTTTGCCATCATTTTAAGCCTGCCACACACACAAAACATAAGAACGAGTGTGAGTTGTCACAGCCCGGCTTGTGAGAAGTGACAGAGCTCTTCTAGGACTAGGGCACAAATATTAATATAATAACAATCAATAATTTCACTCCTTATTTAGCCATCTTACATTTAAAACATTTGTTCATCAAAAATTGTGAATAACTCACCACAGGTTAATGATAAGTGTGTGCTTGAAAGGATGTACACATAACTTTGCAATGTTGGGTTGTATTGGAGAGTCTCGGTCTTAAATCATTTTACACACAGTCTGTGCTTGTATTTAGCTTTCATGCCAGTGAGGGCCGAGAATCCACTCTCACATAGATACGTGGTTGAAAAGGGCATCAGTGTCTTAACAGCGCAGTCCTATCCAGAAATCTGGCAGTGTCTTCTGATTAAATTACATTTTCACAGAACCCCTTGTTGCAATTTCAATGAGGCTCTTGTGCCGATATCAGTAAGTGGACTGGAGGCAGGGTTTGAAAGGGATAATGAATCCAGTTGTTTGTGTCGTCAGTTCCGGGAAAGTACCTGCGTAATTGCTCACCCAGCTCACTCAGGTGCTTCCCGATATCACATTTGACATGGTAGCCACTTTAGACCATTACTGAGACACCCATAGAGTTGCTGGAACATCCCAGTGAGAGAGCGACCAGAGCCCCAGTGAATAACCGGTCTCCTGACCCCTCCTGTCTCAGCCTCCAGTATTTATGCTGCAGTAGTTTGTGTGTTGGGGGGCTAGGGTCAGTACTTCTCCTGTCCTATTCGGTGTCCTGTGTGAATTTAATTCTCTTTCTTTCTCTCTCTCGGAGGACCTGAGCCCTAGGACCATGCCTCAGGACTACCTGACATGATGACTCCTTGCTGTCCCCAGTCCACCTGGCCATGCTGCTGCTCCAGTTACAACTGTTCTGCCTTATTATTATCGGACCATGCTGGTCATTTATGAACATCTGGCCATGTTCTGTTATAATCTCCACCCGGCACAGCCAGAAGAGGACTGGCCACCCCACATAGCCTGGTTCCTCTCTAGGTTTTGGCCTTTCTAGGGAGTTTTTCCTAGCCACCGTGCTTCTACACCTGCATTTCTTGCTGTTTGGAGTTTTAGGCTGGGTTTCTGTACAGCACTTTGAGATATCAGCTGATGTACGAAGGGCTATATAAATACATTTGATTTGATTTTGATTTGATAACCCCTGCCCTGGAGGCAATAACCCAGGTGACTCAGTAGACTAGGGGGCAGTGTGAGATAGTGTGACTCAGTAGACTAGGGGGCAGTGTGAGATAGTGTGACTCAGTAGACTAGGGGGCAGTGTGAGATAGTGTGACTCAGTAGACTAGGGGGCAGTGTGAGATAGTGTGACTCAGTAGACTAGGGGGCAGTGTGAGATAGTGTGACTCAGTAGACTAGGGGGCAGTGTGAGATAGTGTGACTCAGTAGACTAGGGGGCAGTGTGAGATAGTGTGACTCAGTAGACTAGGGGGCAGTGTGAGATAGTGTGACTCAGTAGACTAGGGGGCAGTGTGAGATAGTGTGACTCAGTAGACTAGGGCTGCATCCCAAATGGCACCGTACTACTTTTGACCAGGACCCATAATGCTCTGGTCAACAGCAGCACAATATATATAATATGGAAAGCCATGAGACACAGTGGGAAACGTAATCTAATAACAGACCGGCAGGACCCACAATGGCCACTTTTCATCGATACTCAATTTCAGCTCCTCGCAAAACAAGTCGTTCACTTATCCGATTTGTCGAGTGATGCCTTTTGTGCAAAGCGGCTCTTCAGATCTTGGGTGATTGCATTGTGTTGTGTATGTGAGGGGAGAGGTTTTTTAAACTATAAACAGTGCCTTGGTTTTTCCCCCTCGAGTTCATTCAAATGCGTATCTGCCAGCCACAAATGTCACTGCCCGGTAAATCACTTTGCATGCCCGGTGCTGTTCACAAATGTCACTGGCCCGTAAATCACTTTGCATGCCCGGTGCTGTTCACAAATGTCACTGCCCGGTAAATCACTTTGCATGCCCGGTGCTGTTCACAAATGTCACTGCCCGGTAAATCACTTTGCATGCCCGGTGCTGTTCACAAATGTCACTGCCCGGTAAATCACTTTGCATGCCCGGTGGTGGTGCAGTCACGGGATAGGCTGCCTTACCTGGTTGTCTTGGAAACCGTCGTCCTATTGGGTTTGGCCGTGACTGCAGTGCTGGAAGGCTTGGGGGCAGCTGAGGCTGCAAGTCTGGAAGCTGGAGGAGAGGGAGAGCAAATGAGAGATGGGGGAGGAAAAAGGTGGAATGAAGATGAGGGGTGGGAGTGAGGACGGAGGACTGGGATGAAGGATTGGTGTAGTAGGAGTTGAGAGCAAATGTGTCTGCAGCCAAGCACAGGTGGGTTTGTGTGAGCTCTAAAATAAATAGGACAGTGACTAAAGACTCAACACGGGACAAAGGAAAACAAAAAGCTGTGTCTAACCAAAACATGATTAACAAGACTAAATACTCGGCAGTATGTTTGTGTGTATAGTCCTCACCTGTGGTTTTGGGTCTGGCCCCGGCCCCATTAATGGGACCAGCAGCAGGAGGTCTCCTCGTTGGAGTGCCAGGACCCATCGCCGCAGTCCTGGTAGCAGAGGTGGACCTGGGTACTCCGACAGCCTTCCTGTCAGCCACCTTAGTTTGGGTCCTGACAGTGGAAGCGGCGGCCGGCCCCACGTACCTCTTCGTGGCTGCAGCGGACGCCGATGCTCCGGCTGCGATAGTGGTGGTCTTCTTTTTGTCCAAAGCTGCTTTCTTGGCCAGGTCACTAGCTGTGGACTTTAAGCCATTGGCCATGTGGCTTGGGGCCGTGCCCGGACGAGAAGTGCTGGGTCCTGACGCCGGACCCGCTGTGGCCTTGGTGCCAGCTGTGCCTGGCCGCTGTTTAGCCAAGCCCACGGTCTTAGCCTTGGGTTTAGCTGCTGCCTTGCCATTGACCTCCTTGGACACAGGGGGCGCTGTAGGGTTTTCAGGCTGCGCTGTGCTGTTTTGGGTGTCTTCGGGCTGTGATGGAGGGGTTGGGGAAGTTGAAGGGGCTGGCTGGGCGGGCATCTCGTCGGTGGCCATCCCCTGGGTCGAGGGTTCGGCTCCTACAGCTTCTGTGGGCTCCATGGCAACCCCATCCGGTTTCATCCCTTGTAGGCCCGGCAACGGTCTCACTCACCGGATCACAAACACACTGAAACCGGAGTGGAACCAACGTCTTGCCAACAACCTCACAGATCTGAATGGGGAGAAGAGAGATACCGAAATGTTGACATTGAAATTGGTGTGAGAAAAAAAAAACATGTTTGTTTATCATAGAACTGCAAATACTGGTAGCAGAAGTCAAGTATATTATCAGAATAGCCACACATGAAACCATGCAGTCGGAGACAAGTAGTTAAAAAACCAACGGAAACAGCATGAGGCACATGGTCTCGCCGAGGAATTCGAAACTACTGGAAAAACAGGAGAGCAGCCAGGGAAGGCAACATGAAGATTTGTCACTCACACTGTATTGCCATCAGACAGCGTGAGGATCACAGAGACTGAGAACAGAGACATTTACAATCCATGACTAAAACTGGTATTGTCAGAGTACTATAAAAAAGTTTGACATGCAATAAGAGAAAACAAAATGTCCTCCAGCATATATGGAGAGTGAGGGAGAGAGACCGCAAGGCCTTACAAATCGACAGGCCGAGACAGGAAAACCAGGACCACACATCCCATTTGTTTGTGATTCTGCTGCCCAGATACTTACCACGATGACAGCCAGCAATTACTAAGAAAAGTCATACACTGGTTCTGGAAGGCCTCAATGGACAATACTGTGCGAAACAAATGTAGGGCGTGGATGGACATTTGGGGGTGGGGGTGGGGGGGTGCTGGATGAGCAGGATCTGGGGCTCATTAGCCTTGCTGGAGCCCCTCGAACCCTGGCAGGCTGCCTTCCCAAGCCAACGTGGCCTCCTCTCCCCATTGCTGCTTTTTCCTCATATACTCTACTTTCCACCCACCACCCCTCCCTATTTCAAGCCCTCCCACCCACTCCTCCAGCTCCCCCTGTCCAACTGCCCCTCTACCCCAGCACCAACAACAATAGTTCATTTCTCTTCAGTATACCCCCCTTCCCCTCACTCCTTTTATTCTTCGCCACTTGTTCCTCTTTCCACTACTCTACCCCCCTCGATACGCTATAAGATATGTTCTCAGTCAACAGATGGTCTGAGCTGAAATCTGTGTTTGGAGCTCAACAAACAGGCTTGGCAAGAGAGGAGGAAGAGAGTGGAGCACACGCAGGAGAGAGCAAGAGATGGACAAGGAAGGAGAGCAAGAAGAAAAGAGGGAGAGCGTAACAAAGAGGGAGTGAGTTAAGGGCGCAACAGAAGAAATGGAAGGGAGAGCAAGTGGGGGAAGGGAGAGAGGAATGGAAGAGGGGACTGGGAGAGCAGAGACACTTACGCAGAAGCCATCTGACTGAGGTCATCATTAATAGTTTGACTGAAATGTCAGTGGAGCAGATGGGGAAACCTAGAGGCCAAGCAGCAACTCTATTCGGTTACTTACAACTGAAGTCGGAAGTTTACATACACTTAGATTGGAGTCGTTAAAACCCATTTTTCAACCACTCCACAAATTTCTTGTTAACAAACTATAGGTTTTGGCAAGTCAGATAGGACATCTACTTTGTGCATGACAAATAATTTTTTCCAACAATTGTTTACAGAGATTATTTCACTTACAATTCACTGTATCACAATGCCAGTGGGTCAGAAGTCTACATACACTAAGTTGCCTGTGCCTTTAAACAGCTTGGAAAATACCAGAAAATGTCATGGCTTTAGAAGCTTCCGATAGGCAAATTGATATCATTTGAATCAATTGGAGGTGTACCTGTGGATGTATTTCAAGGCCTACCTTCAAACTCAGTACCACTTTGCTTGACATTATGGGAAAATCAAAAGAAATCAACTGATGTTGATGAAATCAACATCAGAAGAAAAAAAATGTAGACCTCCACAGGTCTGGTTCACCCTTGGGAGCAATTTCTAAATGCCTGAAGGTACCACGTTCATCTGTACAAACAATAGTACACAAGTATAAACACCATGGGACCACACAGCCATCATACCGCTCAGGAAGGAGACACGTCTCCTAGAGATGAACGTACTTTGGTAAGAAAAGTGCAAATCAATCCCAGAACAGCAAAGGGCCTTGTGAAGATGGAGGAAACAGGTACAAAAATATTTATATCCACAGTAAAACGAGTCCTATATCGACATAACCTGAAAAGCCACACAGCAAGGAAGAAGTCACTGCTCAAAAACCGCCATAAAAAAAAGCCAGACTACGGTTTGCAAATGCACATGGGGACAAAGATTCGTACTCTTTGGACAAATGTCCTCGTCTGATGAAGCAAATAGAACTGTTTGGCCATAATGACCATCTTTATGTTTGGAGGAAAAAGAGGGACGCTCGCAAGCCGAACACCACCATCCCAACTGTGAAGCACGGGGGTGGCAGCTTCAGGTTGTGGGGGTGCTTTGCTGCAGGTGCACTTCACAAAATAGATGGCATCATGAGGAAGGAAAATGATGTGGATATATTGAACCAACATCTCAAGATGTCAGTCAGGAAGTTAAAAGCTTGGTCGCAAATGAGTCTTCCAAATGGACAATGACCCCAAGCATACTTCCAAAGTTGTGGCAAAATGGCTTAAGGACAACAAGTCAGGGTATTGGAGTGGCCATCACAAAGCCCTGACCTCAAGCCTATAGAACATTTGTGGGCAGAACTGAAAAAGCATGTGCGAGCAAGGAGGCATATAAACCTGACTCAGTTCCACCAGCTCTGTCAGGAGGAATGGGCCAATATTCACCCAACTTATTGTGAGAAGCTTGTGGAAGGCTACCCAAAACATTTGACCCAAGTTAAACAATTTAAAGGCAATGCTACCAAATACCAATAGAGTACATGTCAACTTCTGACCCACTGGGAATGTGATGAAATAAATAAAAGCTGAAATAAAACCACTACTATTATTCTGACATTTCACATTAAGATAAACTGATCTAAGACGGGGACATTTTACTAGGATTAAATGTCAGGAATTGTGAAACATTTAGTTTAAATGCATTTTGCTAAAGTGTATGTAAACTTCTGACTTCAACAGTATTAACGTTGACACATACCATAGAGTGGAACACCTTGTCCCCAACTCCCCACACGAACCTCAGTTTGCTACTTATTCACACATTTTTATGTTTACAGAGGAATTTCTTTCCTTCAATACCGTTTGGCCTTGACCTGTTTGAGCGACACACGAGGCCTAACAGCCTTTTAGTCTAAGACAGGGTCAATTGGCAAATGACCGGACTAAAAAGGCAAATTAACAAGCAAATCACTTGCGGGGATCCTGTGGAACTCACTGGGCCAGTTCGATAGCGGACGGCCAATAGAACTAATACCAACACCTCTCCCCCAAAACACATGCACCCCTCTCAAATTTCCTCAATCTCTCTCCCTCCAAACCAATGGTCTGACCCCTATTTCAACCAGAGAGGACAAACAAAACGCCTTCAGTGCCATTTTCCATGGTTTCTTTTCATCTCCTCGTCCTTCTGGCTCCAACTGCAGGCAGAAAGGCTGCTGGCCGCAACCTCCCTTTTCTCCTCTCTTCTGTTACATATCTCCAGCACAGAGCAAGAGAGGGGTCAGGGAGGATAAAGGCACCATGAAGGGCCAAGTTTGCAGCCTTCAGTCAACTGAGAAGGGCTACACCAGAGCTGCAAGCTATTCTTACAGATCTCTACATTAGTCAATGATATATATACATTATAGCAATACTTCAAATCTTGATGACACAAGAGGTTGTGAAACAGAATTTGTTATCAATGACTTGGCTGAATCAAGTTTGGATTATTGCCCATGAGTTAGAGGCCAGTAGAGTTTCACAAAGACCTAGCACATTCAGCATTATCATCATCAATCTAATTTGGGAAGGAAACATGGCTAAACTTAATTGACTAATTTGTCAACTCTTCACAATATCACAAGTTCAACTCAATACTCAGTGTTTCAAACAACTTTGGATGGGCTCCGACACCAACGTAGCGATGTAGCGAAGAGTTAGGGAGATAGCGGGATGAGGGACGTCAGAGAGGGACGACTGCCAGCTAACTAAATCCAGCGGGCCGGGCAGGAGTCGGATTTAACGAGCAGGTGCTGTACCCGCGTTCGGTGGACAGCAGCAGGATAAAAGGGGGATGTTTTGGCCTTGGGCAGAATGGGCACTGGCCTGGATTTTACTTGTGCCCATCGCTGGTCCGGGCAAATGCCAGTGGCTGCTGACTTAACCACTAATGCCAGGGGCTTACCAAAGTGCAGCCTGTATCGCATTCCTTACCACGAACCGAGCCGACCTCCGGGTAGTGGTAGGTGGCATGATGGAGTCACTAAAACCCTACACATGCATATCAAGGGCTTTGTTGAACTGTAGTAAGGCGATTAGTGAGGGTGTTAGAGACGCCTCTGCTTCAGAGAAGCTAGCTGTAGTTTGTCCTATTTGAAACTATTGCACAGCATCTTTCTTAAAAACCACTCATCGTCAAAATGGCCTCATGACAAATTCTCTGGGAATTTCAGAGCTGCTTTCCATAGCCCTGGCCAAGTCTTAGCATAGATTTGCAATTGGAATGATTGAAAAGGGGAACGCCCACCAAAAAAAACAATAGAATAAACTGCACGGTTGATAGATATGAAAGGCGTCATGCATTTTTATGAAATAGTGAGCCATTGTGCTCCCCTCCATCATTTGCATAACAAATACCAGTAAAAAGAAAAAAGGGCTAATACCATCTTCAGGACAAAGCATGCTTACTTTCCAGCTAGCGCCAAAGCTAATATCACAATTAGCTCAATGCCCCTGGCAACAATTACCATGTGTTGGAAGTATGCAAATTCATAAGCCCCCGGGCTGCAGTCTGACAACACTGACTGGATAATAACTAGTGTCCAGGAAAACAAACTCTGCAAGTTGTCTGTTATTCTCTGGGTGTGTGGTTAAAGCTGCCATCGTAAGCCTGTTGGGGTGTGCTGTCTAGACGGAAGAAACTCGCTGCCCCAGTCTGTCTCATCTTTGCTGCGTTGCATCTTCTAACTCATCCCCCCCCCCCACCCCTCGTCTTTTTTTCTTGCAGTTTAATTACAGCTGTCTGCAATCATCCTACAGTGCCAGCCATGTTTTAGCCACGCAGCAAAATGGGTCACTTATAATACTCCTTTAATACAAACAGAGGGGGATTTATCTGTGTTGAGAGTGGGTTGGAAATGCAGTCGGACTACAGGGAGAACGAAAGAGGAAAAAGGAGCAAGGGTTGGGATGGAGGTTGGGGGTGTTACTGATGTCAGCTTAGTGTCATAACAGTCTTAACCACAGGTGAAAAATAGATTCTGCTCTCTGCTAGCTCACAGAGGGAGGTGAACGGGGAGAGTGCAGAGGGGAAATATGAGGGGTGTTTCAATGATAAATCTGCCCTAAAGGTTTGAGGTTGAGGCCTAGTGTCGTGTGCACATGTGCTGGAATGCCCGGGGAGGGCTCGGGCCAGGGTGTCTGTCGGTGAGCCGAGCCACCCCGTCCACATTCCAGCTCTGCCCATCAGGCTCCTCAGGGTAGAAGCCTATAAACAGCTGTCACAGGAAGGGTGTGTACGAATATATACACTGAAGAGTTGGTCCCATGTTTCATGAGCTGAAATAAAAGAACCCAGACATTTGCCATATGCACAAAAAGCTTATTTCTCTAAAATATTTCGGCACAAATTTGTTTACATCCCTGTTAGTGAGCATTTCTCTTTTGCCAAGATAATCCATCCACCTGACAGGTGTGGCATAAAAAGAAGCTGATTAAACATCATGATCATTACACAGGTGCACCTTGCGCTGGGGGTGATAAAGGGCCAGATGTCTCCAGTTTTTAGGGAGTGTGCAATTGGCATGTTGAATGTAGGAATGTCCACCACAGGTGTTAGAGTTTTGTTTGGGATGCTTTGGATCATCAGTGTGTTCCAGTTCCCGCCGATATCCAGCAACTTTGCACAGCCATTGAAGGGGAGTGGGACAACATTCCACAGCACACGATCAACAGCCAGCTCAACAGCCAGCTCAACTACGCGAAGGAGAGGTGTCGCACTGCATGAGGCAAATCGTGGTGACACCAGATACCGACTGGTTTCCTGATTCACACCACTACTTTATCTGACACCAACAGACGCATATCTGTATTCCCAGTCCTGTGAAATCCATAGATTAGGGCCTAATTTATTCATTTAAATTGAATGACTTCCTTATATGAACTGTGACTCAGTCAAATCTTTGTTCAGTATATACGTTGTGAGAGAGCGCGCAGGGGACGGTCTACCAGATGAATCATTCTTCTGATTCCATGTGCCGTACAGGTAACTTGCATCATCTTTGACTACAAGACTGTGGACAATAGACCTCCATTTTAGACTGCACTGCCAAAGCAAACCCTGTATCTGTGACCAACCTTCCCTGACTGCCCCTGTGCTTGACAAAGACAACCCAATTGAGCATTGAACACAACGTCTGCTAGCTAGACTAAACTGGGCCTGGATGGTAGAGACTATGGTGTAACTGAGCTGTATAGCGCCATGGGTGTTCGACAAACAGGGGCCTCAGTCTCTGGTTATTCATTAATGGACTGCTGTCTGAGTGAGGCCTTGCTATGTGGAGGCCTCCAAAGTACTGGAGCTCTGGCCAAAGGAAACACAGGCTTCATTCAGTGTGTGTGTGTGTGTATGACAGGAAAGGAGGGTGGGAGTGAGTGGAGAGGCTTTAGAAAGACCAGAGTTTTGTAGGAGAACAGAGTATTGGAGAAGGAGGGGTTTATTAGGGAAGGGGGTTTCCAACAGAGAACTTCGTTATTGGACCAGTTCCCTGCAGACAGGAAGGGGGCAGTCACTATTCAAAGTCAACAACTGACCAAGTTCACCAGAAGTTACAATGCATTTTGACCAAAGCAGATACACCAGGGTCATCTTCATTAGGGAAAATCGTAGCAAAGCATTTTGCAATGGAAAACAAAAACTGGACCAATAAGAAATGCTGGTTCAGGTAATCCTTCCCCTTGTCAGACCATTTTCTTCAGTTGACTGCCTAATGAATGACCCAAGTCATTAACCTACCAACTGCATGAGAACACATGCTCCTAAATACTTCATTTCCACAGAGGGGAAAAAAAAAAAATGTTAGGCCAGTTCTGGCTTTCCCTGCTTATCTAGACTGCCAGCCTGTCCAAAGAGGGAGCAAATATATTTAGTAAGAGGGGGATGTTGAATGAACTCTTAGGATTGGTGGTGGAAGAGCGAAGGATGGGGTGAAGTGTGTGTGGAGAGAGCATAAGAGACTGTTCCTTCGTCTGCCCATATAAGGCAGTGTTGCAGAGTTCTGCTGCATCACCACAGAGCACTCAGAAGACATGGCACGCAGAAAGATCCAATCTCATAATGAAATCCACCAACACAAGATAGTCATTACTCACAGCATAATGACAAGAGAGGCTCTGCTGAGCATATGAGCCCAGCTCAGTTCTCAACCCAGTTGCATGGCTGTCTCCTTCCTTCTCAACTAAATGAAAAGATGCTGTGGTCATCGACATAGGAGTCCCTGCTCTCAATTTTGAAGATACAGCAAATCAACAAAGGCAAACCAGGCAGGTCACTAGTGATGCAAGTCGGTATTCGACATCCATCCATGTCTGAGGACGTCGGGAGATGGCGTAGAAACCAGCCACTAGGGGCAACAGTGAGCACTGTTACCGTCAAGGAGGCTTTGGTTGTGGACGGGGATGGAAGTCGGAAGTTTACGTACACCTTAGCCAAATACATTTAAACTCAGTTTCACAATTCCTGACATTTAATCCGAGTAAAAAGTCCCCATTTTAGGTCAGTTAGGATCACCACTTTATTTTAAGAATGTGAAATGTCAGAATAACAGGAGAGAGAATGATTTCAGCTTTTATTTGTTTCTTTCATCACATTCCCAGTGGGTCAGAAGTTTACATGCACTCAATTAGTATTTGGTAGCATTGCCTTTAATAAAAAAACTTTTAAAAACTTGGGTCAAACATTTCAGGTAGACTTCCACAACAAGTTGGGTGAATATTGGCCCATTCCTCCTGACAGAGCTGGTGTAACCGAGTCAGGTTAGTAGGCCTCCTTGCTCGCACACGGTTTTTCAGTTCTTCCCACAATTTTTTTATGGATTGAGGTCAGGGCTTTGTGATGGCCACTCCAATACCTTTGTTGTCTTTAAGCCATTTTGCCACAACTTTGGAAGTATGCTTGGGGTCATTGTCCATTTGGAAGACCAATTTGCAACCAAGCTTTAACTTCCTGACTGATGTCTTGAGATGTTGATTCAATATATTCAGATCATTTTCCTTCCTCATAATGCCACCTATTTTGTGAAGGGCACCAGTCCCTCCTACAGCAAAGCACCCCACAACATGCTGCCACCCCTACTCTTCATGGTTGGGATGGTATCCTTCGGCTTGCAAGCCTCCCCCTTTAACTCCAAACATAACAATGGTCATTATGGCCAAACAGTTCTATTTTTGTTCCATCAGACCAGAGGACATTTCTCCAAAAAGTACAGATCTTTGACCCCATGTGCAGTTGCAAACCGTAGTCTGGCTTTTTTATTGGCGGTTTTGGAGCAGTGGCTTCTTCCTTGCTGAGCGGCCTTTCAGGTTATGTTGATATAGGACTCGTTTTACTGTGGATATAGATACTTTTGTACCAGTTTCTTCCAGCATCGTCACAAGGTCCTTTGCTGTTCTGGGATTGATTTGCACTTTTCGCACCAAAGTACGTTCATTTCTAGGTGACAGAACACATCTCCTTCCTGAGCTGTATGACGGCTGCGTGGTCCCATGCTGTTTATACTCGCGTACTATTGTTTGTACAGATGAACATGGTACCTTCAGGCGTTTGGAAATTGCTCCCAAGGATGAACCCGGTGATGTGCTGTGCAGACCTCACTACCCTCTGGAGAGCCTTACGGTTATGGGCGGAGCAGTAGCCGTACCAGGCGGTGATACAGCCCGACAGGATGCTCTTGATTGTGCATCTGTAAAAGTTTGACTGTTTTTGGTGACTGGAGACTGAAGAAATTCATCTCGAGGCTGAAGAGGCGCTGCTGCGCCTTCACCACGCTGTCTGTGTTGGTGGACCATTTCAGTTTGTCCGTGATGTGTACACTGAGGAACTTAAAAAAAAAAAACTTTCCACCCTCTCCACTATTGTCCCGTTGACGTGGATAGGGGGCCGCTCCCTCTGCGGTTTCCTGAAGTCCACGATCATATCCTTTATGTTGACATTGAGAATTAGGTTATTTTCCTGACACCACACTCAGAGGGCCCGCACCTCCTCACTGTAGGCAGTCTCATCGTTGTTGGTAATCAAGCCTGCCACTGTAGTGCCGTCTGCAAACTTATTGAGTTGGAGGCGTGCATGGCCACGTAGTCGTGGGTGAACAGGGAGTACAGGAGAGGGCCCCAGTGTTGAGGGTCAGCTTCTAAAGCAATGACATCATTTTCCAAGCTGTATAAAAGGCAGTCAACTTAGTGTATGTAAACTTCTGACCCACTGGAATTGTGATACAGTGAATTTAGCAAGACACCCCCAATAAAGGAGTGGTTCTGCAGGTGGGGACCACAGACCACTTCTCAGTTCCTATGCTTCCTGGCTGATATTTTGGTCACTTTTGAATGCTGGCGGTGCTTTCACTCTAGTGGTAGCATGAGACGGAGTCTACAACCCACACAAGTGGCTCAGGTAGTGCAGCTCATCCAGGATGGCACATCAATGCGAGCTGTGGCAAGAAGGTTTGCTGTGTCTGTCAGCGTAGTGTCCAGAGCATGGAGGCGCTACCAGGAGACAGGCCAGTACATCAGGAGACGTGGAGGAGGCCGTAGGAGGGCAACAACCCAGCAGCAGGACCGCTACCTCCGCCTTTGTGCAAGGAGGAGCAGGAGTACTGCCAGAGCCCTGCAAAATGACCTCCAGCAGGCCACAAATGTGCATGTGTCTGCTCAAACGGTCAGAAACAAACTCCATGAGGGTGGTATGAGGGCCTGACGTCCACAGGTGGGGGTTGTGCTTACAGCCCAACACCGTGCAGGACGTTTGGCATTTGCCAGAGAACACCAAGATTGGCAAATTCGCCACTGGCGCCCTGTGCTCTTCACAGATGAAAACAGGTTCACACTGAGCACATGTGACAGAGTCTGGAGACGCCATGGAGAACGTTCTGCTGCCTGCAACATCCTCCAGCATGACCGGTTTGGCGGTGGGTCAGTCATGGTGTGGGGTGGAATTTCTTTGGGGGGCCACAAAGCCCTCCATGTTTTCGCCAGAGGTAGCCTGACTGCCATTAGGTACCGAGATGAGATCCTCAGACCCCTTGTGAGACCATATGCTGGTGCGGTTGGCCCTGGGTTCCTCCTAATGCAAGACAATGCTAGACCTCATGTGGCTGGAGTGCGTCAGCAGTTCCTGCAAGAGGAAGGCATTGATGCTATGGACTGGCCTGCCCGTTCCCCAGACCTGAATCCAATTGAGCACATCTGGGACATCATGTCTCGCTCCATCCACCAACGCCACGTTGCACCACAGACTGTCCAGGAGTTGGCGGATGCTTTAGTCCAGGTCTGGGAGGAGATCCCTCAGGAGACCATCCGCCACCTCATCAGGAGCATGCCCAGGCGTTGTAGGGAGGTCATAAAGGCACGTGGAGGCCACACACACACTACTGAGCCTCATTTTGACTTGTTTTAAGGACATTACATCGAAGTTGGATCAGCCTGTAGTGTGGTTTTCCACTTTAATTTTGAGTGTGACTCCAAATCCATACCTCCATGGGTTGATAAAAATTATCAATGGAAATCAAATTTATGTGATTTTGTTGTCAGCACATTTAACTATGTAAAGAAAAAAGTATTTAATAAGAATATTTCATTCATTCAGATCTAGGATGTGTTACTTTAGTGTTCCCTTTGTTTTTTGAGCAGTACATTTACATTTAAGTCATTTAGCAGACGCTCTTATCCAGAGCGACTTACAAATTGGTGCATTCACCTTATGACATCCAGTGGAGCAGCCACTTTACAATAGTGCATCTAAATCTTTTAAGGGGGGGGGGGGGTGAGAAGGATTACTTTATCCTATCCTAGGTATTCCTTAAAGAGGTGGGGTTTCAGGTGTCTCCGGAAGGTGGTGATTGACTCCGCTGTCCTGGCGTCGTGAGGGAGTTTGTTCCACCATTGGGGGGCCAGAGCAGCGAACAGTTTTGACTGGGCTGAGCGGGAACTGTACTTCCTCAGTGGTAGGGAGGCGAGCAGGCCAAAGGTGGATGAACGCAGTGCCCTTGTTTGGGTGTAGGGCCTGATCAGAGCCTGTTTGTAAAACAGGTCAGGTTTTTTTGAGTATGGATTCAGTTCCACCAAGGATGGCGAGCCGCCCGAATCCAGGACATCAATGAAGATTTGCATGTGAAGATTTATTTTCCTTGGAGAACACTGAATTTGCACCATACTAAGGTGTGTGGTAGGATTTCTCTTGCAAGGCATCATACATTGCAGTGGGATTGTTAGAAGCACATGCTACACTTAAGCGCCTTAGTGTTTATTTATCGGCTCAGTCACTCACATTTGATTCCATCTTATGGTGGTTTATGTTAATATTTGTGAATTGGTTTGTGTTTTATGTGGACTCATGTTTATTGTATTGCCATTTCAACTTTGAAATCTGAGAGACCCTCAGAGTTGGGTGCACCCTAGTTAACTATAGGCCGACATCTAAGTCTGTTGTACTGTTGATGCATTTCATTCATATTGAGCTCGTTGTACAAATTTCACAAATCAATATTTACTCAAGGTGATTCATTTTTTGTCAGTGTTTTTATTTACAAAATACAAGCCGGCGTTCCTTTCCTAAATTATCCAGTGGGTTTTCATTTCCCCCTATTGCTCCAGTAGCGAACCTAACTGATCCAATAGTTTAAGCTTAAACATACAGTAGCCCAGTGTTTAGCAATTGTTACATATGCATCGCCTGAGTAGCCTCTTCTCCAAGCGTAGAGAATATATACATGCACAGAATCTTTTAGTGATGTAGACTAAAGATCCTAAAAAAGCCAGATCTGCAGCCACTCCGTAACAAAAACAGGCGATGTTGGACAAGGCACACACCCTACTGTGGGCTCTCCCAATGAAGCTATGCACCACTGCCTTCCCATGCACACCCTATGGTGGCAGTCTTTTCACAGTGACCTGAGGGTGAGGGCAGGGTGCTGATCTCCTATGAGGCATCGCAACCGGAGAAACTCTCCCATAGAAGATAGCTTCCTGACCTTTACCCTTCCGTTTAACCAGATCCACTGGCACAATGGACTCAAGAGTGGAATGGAATTACTCAGTGGGAATATGAGCTCATGCCATCGCTCGTAACTAAAGCCCATAGCATCTCATCTGGCAATACACTGAAGAGGTAGTGCTCATTTGAGTTGGAGACAGAATTGAAGCATAAAACCTATGTCAATGACAAATCAAATCGCAAAAATGACCTACCAAATCCCTCCATGGCTAATCAAAAACACACACAGGATCCCCAAGCCAGCCAGCATGAAATGTCTTAGGGTACAATCCAAAACATGGGACCCCCTACTGGAGCCCTGCACGGGCATGTATTTTACGCCGCCCAAACCCTAACCATGCCCAAGACATTCAGGCCCTATTGTTTCTGCCAAGGTTAAGGCCCAGCCCAAAATCAGAAATGACTTCCTCCATTAGTAAACCTTTTAGCTGCTACTCTCCATCTGTCACAAGCTCCCTGCACTCGGAGTCCGTGAGTAACCATAGCAAGGGCTCCACTTGGGCTGCTCTGCTCAATGAAGAGACATTAGAGCAGTTAGCTGTAAACTCCTGACAAAACGCAAGGAACATCGTTATGATCCTAGTCAGGTATGACTACTGCGCAGCAGAGCACAAGCAAATGGCTCAGCTTCAAAATGATAGAAGTCAATTTAGTGACACCCGAACCCTGCCCGTACCCTAGTTATTGATGAATAAACAGGCCTTAACCCGATGTTTAATGTCGGGGCCCGTCGACC
Source organism: Oncorhynchus nerka (assembly GCF_034236695.1). Taxonomy (NCBI): domain Eukaryota; kingdom Metazoa; phylum Chordata; class Actinopteri; order Salmoniformes; family Salmonidae; genus Oncorhynchus; species Oncorhynchus nerka. Next base: position 36,998,868 of record NC_088410.1, read on the forward strand.
TCAGGTCAGGTAGCGGAGCTCTACCCCACCAAGCGCCCTTTTCCTGCATCACCCCACCCCTCACTGGGGGTCGTCCGCACTGGGGGTCTCTGGAAGCCCTGCCCCATGTATAGCTGGCGCACCACAGAGCTTGTTAACTCTAGACAAAGACCTGTATGAGGTGTCTGCACAGTCCCACTTCCTGGATGACTGATGAGGCTGGGGCAGACCCCGTTGGAGACACCAGGGCACAAGGCCCCTTTGCCAACTTGGATAGACCATAGATATATACAGAGAAAACAAATATGCTTCCAAGCTATTCTATGGACCAGTAGTGGACATCTCCAAGTCATGGAGGACTGCAGTGTGTGCATGCTCCTGTTCCAGTCCAGCTCCTATGAAGTAACCCTATCCTGGTGTAATGAAAGACCAGAATTAGTTGATTGCTTGGCTGAAGTATGCGTGTCCTGCGCTGCAGCCCTCCAGGATCAGAGCTCCTGTCCATGACATATAGGATGGACACTAAGCATTGGCTTAGCCATGCTAAACAATTCATTAGCTGGACCGTGTACTTAAACCACACGTTAATGATAATTCATTCCATAGGGGGACATGGAGATGTGCTAAGTGGCGTTAAAGCACTCGATAATGAGGAGGATAAGACTGTGGCAAGTCACGATACAGGCTAAGTGGATAGTTAGTGTAGCCAATTAGCCTTGGGGGAGTCAGATGGGATGGACTAGCCTAACAAGGTAGTGTTAAGGGAAATCATAAGACAATGGGGTAACCTAGTCATTTAGCCTGGGGGGGAATAAGAAGGGAATGGACTCGAGGCCAGCACAATCTAGTTAAACTGGACCAGGTTCAAAGCAGCACTGAGCCAGGTTTGGTCTGGGGGTCTCTTCAGGACAAGGCGCGAATGGGGCCGAATGTTCCCGCAGGGTGGGAGATGGTGTGTTTTTATTTGTATTTTTTTAAACCTTTATTTAACTAGGCAAGTCAGTTAAGAACAAATTCTTATTTTCAATGACGGCCTAGGAACAGTGGGTTAACTGCCTGTTCAGGGGCAGAACGACAGATTTGTACTTTGTCAGCTCGGGGATATGAACTTGCAACCTTTCGGTTACTAGTCCAACGCTCCGGGTAGCCGTGTGTGCTGGTTGTCAGTGGGTAATCTGAGGATTAAAAGGTAACAGACAGGGCCCATTGTCTGCCCCTGTGCCCACTGAGCCCCCTTTGTCCTAGGGCATAGAGGGGCGTATGGATTAGTTTAGCCAGGGCAGGGGGACAGGGGTATCAGCTGGCACGCTAGGTTTTGGCAAAAATCCCACGAGAACAACCAGACCTGGGACACTAGGGCTCTAAATTCATAAATCCTTGATTCCTCACATCTTCTCAAACCCCATTGGAGAAAGTCTGAAGGGTTTGCGAAGGAGGCAAGGGGATAGGTTGCAGGGAATCACTGAAAGACTAATTGAGATAAAGCCACGACAGACCAGGGACACCAGGCTTTGGAGGGATGGGGAGGGTGAGGCTTACAGTGGGATGGCTACAGGGCTGCTTCTCTCTGGGGATCAGGAAGTAAGTCAATAGTGGAAAGTAGCTGTGCTCTGTGGTGCTGCTGCCTCAGGGCCAGATCAGTTACCAGAGCTATGAGCAGCCAGGGTGAGCCCAGGCCAGATGGACTGATCCCATTGCGCCTGCCACACACTTGGGGGCACACACACCATGCCTCTATTACTGAACACACAGACCTAGGTTACTCATGGGTCAAGAGGCAGACCAGAGCAAAGCAGGATGTGTGTAACCAGCCACAACACACACAGACAGCAAGGGCCGTCATACACACACCTCAAACGTTGGGGTCAACGCCTAACCACAAATCAAACCTCGTCCCAAAGCAGCCCATTATAACAAACCAGATTTGAATGAGGCCTCATTGGAAAAATATTAACTAAGTGGACTTAATAGTTCCTTGAGCAAGCATCGCACAGTCAGACCAGAACACAAAGGATCTGACAAACAAATTCCTGAATGTGCTGAACACTTTGGCTCATAGCAGAGCACAGAGCCACATGTCACAATGTCAGGCAGCCACAGAGTCCAAAAGCAGTGCGTGTCCATTGCTTCATGGCTAATAAAGAGAACACCGAATGCCAAGGCACAGACCACCACAGTGGCAAGCGCTACAGCAGCACAACCAACCACAGCTTCCCATGGGACAGCCGGCAGGAGCCCTTCCAGACTGGAGACCGTGTCCCAAATAGCACCCTACTCCCTATATTTGGGGCCGACTTACTGAGACGCCATAGAAACCAGCGAGAGAATGCATGATGAAACCTACTGTAATTGTATTTCACAGCAGATGTGTGCCATACGTAATGCAGCAAATTTAGGGATTTTATGGCAGTTGATAGGGCAGATAATAGCTAGTCCCGTCAGGGTGTGTAATTAGGTAGTATATCATCTGCTCACTATGCAGGGCAAAGAAAATGGATTTGAGCCCAGTGACCTTGACATGCATTGCGTAATATCTCAGCAGCTGTTTCATTGATGCTTTCACATGGCCCCAACAATGACCAGCGCAAATAAGGACGCATTAGCAACCATACAAGTGGAAAGCCATGAGTCAACAGCACACTTTTGTGACACCCGCACTCCCAAGACCATTATTTAAGTGAATTTGTTGAAGGCGCCCAACGAAATAACTCAGATACTGACCTGCAGAGTTTTACGGCTGTATCCAATTTAAGCAGCGGTCCCGGTCACGCGATCGGAAACAATGCAATGCCAACCACCTGGATTTCTGTTAGTCTTACCTAAAATAGACAACTGCAGCTGCCCCATAGGGCACCATGCTGACTAACAAGGGCGTCCAGACTACAGGAGAGGAACCATTTGAAGTGCACCAGTGCATTTACATTCCAAGACCAGTTGGTTGCCAATCACATGACTCTCATCGAGAGAACGTTAGTTCTACGAGGCTGAACTAAAGTCAGTTCTCTTTCAATAACTACAGCGATAAGGATGATTTTAGTGTTGGTAATACTGATCCTAAACCTGCACGTAGGGTAGTCTCGTCAACCCAACCATAGACAAAAGCAGTAACTAGGGTATTTTTCTGGCATAGGGAAACTGTCAATACTTTATCCACTTTCATAAAATACTGAATAGCAAGATGGAGATTAGAGGTCGAACGATTATGATTTTTCAACGCCAATACCGATAATTGGAGGACCAAAAAGGCCAATACGGATTAATGAGCAGATTTAAAAAAAAAAATGTTTTTGTAATAATGACAATTACAACAATACTGAATGAACACTTATTTTAACTTAATATAATACATCAATAAAATCAATTTAGCCTCAAATAAATAATGAAACATGTTCAATTTGGTTTAAATAATGCAAAAACAGTGTTGGAGAATAAAGTAAAAGTGCAATATGTGCAATGCAAGAAAGCGAACGTTTAAGTTCCTTGAGACCATATGAAAGCTGGTGGTTCCTTTTAACATGAGTCTTCAATATTCCCAGGTAAGAAGTTTTAAGTTGTAGTTATTATAGGAATTATAGGACTATTTCCCTCTATACCATGTGTATTTCATTAACCTTTGACTATTAGATGTTCTTATAGGCACTTTAGTATTGCCAGTGTAACAGTATAGCTTTCCGTCCCTCTCCTCGCTCCTCCCTGGGGTCGAACCAGCAACACAACGACAACAGCTACCCTAGAAGCAGCGTTACCCATGCAGAGTAAGGGGAATAACTACTAGAAGGCTCAGAGCGAGTGACGTTTGAAACGCTATTAGTGCGCGCTAACTAGCTAGCCATTTCACTTCGGTTACACCAGCCTCATCTCGGGAGTTGATAGGCTTGAAGTCATAAACAGCGCAATGCTTGACGCACAACAAAGAGCTGCTGGCAAAACGCACGAAAGTGCTGTTTGAATGAATGTTTACGCGCCTGCTTCTGCCTACCACCGCTCAGACAGATTATATGCAACACAGAACACGCTAGATAATATATAGTAATATCAACCATGTGTAGTTAACTAGTGATTATGATTGTTTGTTTTAATAAGATAAGTTTAATGCTAGCTAGCAACTTACATTGGCTTACTGCATTTGCGTAACAGGCAGTCCTTGTGGAGTGCAACGAGAGAGAGGCAGGTCATTATTGCGTTGGACTAGTTAACTGTAAGGTTGCAAGATTGATTCCCCGAGCTGACAATGTGAAAATCTGTCGTTCTGCCCCTGAACAAGGCAGTTAACCCACCGTTCATAGGCAGTCATTGAAAATAAGAATGTGTTCTTAACTGACTTGCCTAGTTAAATAAAAAAAGGTATAAATTTATTATTTATTTATAAATCGGCGCCCAAAAATACAGATTTCCGATTGTTATGAAAACTTGAAATCGGCCATTCCGATTAATCGGTCAACCTCTAATGGAGATCAGAGATTAGAGTTTTTTTTTTTTTTACCTTTATCTAACTAGGCAAGTCAGTTAAGAACAAATTCTTATTTTTCGATGATGGCATAGGAACAGTGGTTTAACTGCCTTGTTCAGGGGCAGAACGACAGGTTACCTGGTCAGCTCGGGAATTCGATCTTGCAACCTTACAGTTAACTAGTCCATCGCATCAACTACCTGCAAAACCACCGCAAAGGTTTTGCCTGAAAACTTTGGTTTTGAATTGCAGCGTTTTGTTCTGTCCTCCCTGCGATTTGTTGGGAGAGTCCCCTGAATTCCCCCACTTATTGACGTAGTGTGATATAGTTCTTCTATGCCAAAAGAGCCCATAATTAAAACTAGACTCTAGGTCACTGACTACCAACCTCTAGTCTATTTAGACCTGACACTGCAGAGGTTTAGGATGAGGACAGAGGAAGTGGCGACCGTAAAGGGGTAGTGGTATTATCTTAAACCGAGGTATCAAAGTCATTTTCCCCCAGGGGCCACATTTGGTCTTCAATAAGGCAGGCTACAGAATTTGTTATATTTAAAAATAAGCTAAATATTGTCCTCCGTCTATAGTTTCCGGAATTTTCAATGCTCCCTGACATGTAGGTGATTATTAGTGAGCTGGACACATTCAAGAAACTGTTTGAATGTAGGTCCATTATAATTGACAGTTGATTTGGTTTTTAGTCATTTTAAAGTATATTTAAAAATATATGTTATAATAATAAGAGCACCCGCGGGCCATATTGGACCCCCCTCCCTGACTGCATGTTTGACACCCCTGATCTTGTTAGGAGCCCAGGCTGCCATAGGCATCAGTGAGAGATGGTTTCACACCCCTGCAGTGATAATTCACACTCAGAGGGTTGCCTGAGAGGTCACCGCTGAGCGAGGACATACACTCCCCACTCAGGGTGGGCGAGCGGGTGTCACTGTCAAACCCCTGCAGCAACGTAACCTCTCAGTCAATGCAACACCCTGAAACGGATAGATATATATATCCCTACAACAACACTCGAAAACCAAACACGATCACATTCACCACATTAGCAAAAGAAAAACAGTCACGTCTCCTTTAAGAAATCAAATAACAATTTAACACAATTAACACTTTTTCAGATTTATCAGTGAAAGATAACACTTGATCAGAGAGAGGCCTGTTATACGAAACAGAACAATTGATGACAACAGCAGACACGACCAGACTGATGCTGTTCGATTGATTCTTGATCAGATTGAGTCTGTCATTTGATAGACTTCTGTTGACACCCAATCAGTGACATTGAGATGGGGCAGGTGGGATAGCAGGATTATGGATTATGTCATATGTATTTGGAGCCAAAACCCAGATGACAGTATCACATAGCCATCGGATGCTTCTGACCTCTCCCTCTAGCTCTGCCCAGTCTCAGTCTGTTGTCATGGGTGATATCTCTGGATGTGTAGGTGAGTATGAAAACAAACAGCGATGTGAATCTTGGTGAGCAGTATAATCTAGCAGCCAGTCATCTCCGAGATGCGCCAGACAGACACTCCCGTTTTCACTGACTTGATGTTGGTGTAAAAAGTAACGCAACATATTGTGATAGGGAAATTGTGATGGGCAGGCGCAGGCCTATATGCTTCTCGATCAATTTAGCTTACATTAGATTTTCAGCTGGATGTTAATGGTGTGTTTAATGTGATATTGATTCAGCAATGTAACCAACAAAGACATTTAGGATTACATATAGAAATGAAACAGTTAAGGAGGCACTTTCGATTGGGTTGTCAATCGATAATGGGATCGCTATCCACCAGCTCTCCATTAGAAAACGCAATTTCAGAGCAGAGTTTACCGGCGAGCCACAGAACTTAGCGAAGCCCAAACCCCAGGACATAATCATGAACGGTAAATTAACCCCAGTTTTGCAGTAGCCATTTGGGGCCCTCATTCTCAGAACAATGAGAGTCTGAGCTGGGGCATAATAGGGGGAAGTTTGGTGCCGAGGTTAGTCAATAAATTATTGATTCAATTAACATACAGGCTACATATACAGTTGTGTGTCCAGTCACCTAATGCGCATTGACAAGGCTGTTTTAGGGAAAGGAAACCACCGCCCAAACTCTCCACCGACGTTGTAGGCATCACATCAAATCCCGATAGAAAACACGGGCTTTCAACAACGAACGTTTGATCTGTGTAATTTCATGAGCTTTGTTTGGATAAAGTAGAAGCCATTGTTTAACACGAAACCAGCATGAATTAGCAGAAAATTATCAAAATACGCCAAAATGGCAACAATGTAGCATAGAAATTGGTTTTTGCAAGACATTTGCTGGCTCGTGCTACAATCTATAAATTCCCACTCACCGTAAGAAAGTCGAGGCACGCTTCGCAGCGTTTCCCCAAATTATTTCAGGGACCGTCGTAGGCTACTCCTTTTTAAGGCTACTTCCTCTCTGGCTGGACAAAAACAGACCAAATATGTCGACGCAGACGTTGTAAATTTAGAGGATAAACAATCAAACGTGCAGCTGGCTCCCTTCACTGTCAAGCTTCACAATGAAGCTGTAGATTCAATTGACTTGTTCAAACGACGTGCATCCCTCCTTTAGTAACGTTCTTTGGACCACAAAAGCAGACCACTCTGAAAATGAAGAATCGAATGAGTGGAGTTACCACATAGTCGAGCGAGGGTGAAATTGAAGGAGAAGCATGCCCCCCCCCTCCAAAAAAAAATCGATTTCTCCAGCTAGGAACCAATGAAGAACATGGCCTGAGCTTTATTTAAAATAGGGATGATGTCATATGCTAAACCACTGCCCCTCCTTTTATTTTCTGTGTGAGAGAGTGCCTTGCCCCATCCCTCACCCCCCCACTAATACTCTCGTGTATGAACTTCCAAAATCCAGCTGCATGGTTAATATTTAAACTACTGCAGGCCTACACTGGTTGCCTGTAAGGCAAAACACATAGGCTAGGCTACATAAGTATGTACACACAGTAGTCTGTCAAGGTTTCAGTTTCAGTTGGTTCAAAAATCGATTTGAATGCAATTGATCGTTTCTTGATATCAATGAAGAATATGCATATTTATTCAACTGAGAAAGGCATTATTCACAGTCCTGGTTATGTCTTATTTATTAGCATAACGTCACTGTCCGATGAAAACTTTGTAACTCGGTTTTTCGCAAAGCAGTAACTCAACGTGCTCTGAACATTTCAGAACTCTAGGACCATCAATATTTATTCAAATGAAGTTTAATAGTTGTATGTTCGTTAAATGGGAAAATATGGTCATTTTATACATTTCCTGAAAAGCTTCTGTTCTGGTGATGTTTTCATCAGACAGCGACGATAAGGTGCATCTGTTGATGGTGCTTATGAAGATATACAGCCTCAGCTACTTTGCTACACGACACTGACTGCCCACAATGGGAGTGGCAGCTTGTTTCTGTTCCCTCAGTTGCAGCTGCTGGCTTTACAATAGGAATCAATGCAAAGACGGGGAACATACAAAGACTATGAGATTGACAGAAGGAGATTGAAAGAGACTGAATCGGGCCAAGACATCGGACATCAACTGGTTTGTTATACGGCGAGACGACAAAGAAGAACGAATGAAAGAGGAGGCTTTGGGCAAAGAAAAGTCCCAACTCACAGTGCCAGGAGAGGAGAGGGTTAGACTGGAAACAGACATGATGTATTCACTCTGGACTAGAGTGATGTGAAAGATGTAGACATAGGGATCCTCACCATTCAAACTGCCTTTCTTACAGTGTGTGTGTTTACCTCACCTCATTATAGTGTGTGTGGAAGCGGGTGACTCATACGGTTCCGTTTGTCTAACCCCTCTGTCTGTCTCAGCTAATCACAGGGCTTTGCTAATTGTTACATCTGCAGCCTGTCAGCCTTACCTATCATATAGGGCCTATTGCAGAGACTGGGGAACCAAGAGCCTCTCCCTGACGCCGTAGCTTTTATAGTATGTGTGTGTGTATTCTGCCGCAAACTAAGATCCTTAATTGGGTTGTTAGTAAAACAACAAAATCCAGTCACTTCCTGGTTCTGCCCACCCACCTCAATGCTCTGTCATGTTGTCCTATAAGGGTGTGGCTCAGTATTGGTCTCTATGGGAAAGCCTGTGGCAATGGAACAGGGATTAATTGTTCAACCAAAGGGGTTGTTTTCATCCCACTGTTTGTCTTATTGGCCCACAGTCTTCCAGTGTGGTCTTGTTGTTTCACCCATCTGCCAAAACAACACTAGTCCCGGACATACTTTGTGTCTGCAGCTCCGTGTACAGCTGCATACGCTGCCCATGGCACAGAGCAAACAACCATGCAGCCCACACACATACAGAGAGGCTAACAGACAGACAGAGAGACCGGCAGATATACAGAGACAAATAGACCAACACACACAGACACACACACACACTCATGCTGAAGAAAAGTGTCATGGTGGTACATTTCTGGCTTGGGTACGAAGTATTTGGTCCACCAAGACAACAGTTAGAGGGAACCTCATCTCAAAAGATCATGGAAGCCTAGCGCATCACCCCTTTACTACAGTAGCTTCTCTCGGTCATCGTTGTTCGGCAGTCGGGAAACGTGAGGCCACTTTTGACACACTGGAACACATTATCAAACGACAAATGACATACTATAGAAATAACAACGCCACAGACACAAACACCACACTTTACCGGCCCGTTGAAACTGTAGATTGTAGACCATTACCTCGGAGTAGTCATGATGTATTAAGGGCACCATGTAACAACTACAAGCATATCCACAGGTCATTACAGGTCTCTAGTGCAAAATGCGTATTTCAATGAAAATAACCTGTAAAAATGGAAAAACAATATGGGGGTGTAGTGAGATCCCCAATGGGAGGGACAATTCTCTTCTTGTCTTGAAAAAAACGTATACTCAAAAACGTGGAAATCAATCAATCATTAACACAAGGGAGAAATCAAATGATTTATTATTGAAATATTGAGAAACAAAATCTAATTGGTACAATTTAAGGACAAGTGGCAAACAATAATGCAGGCACTAGGGACGGAGGCGAGACCACGCGGGTTTGGCAGAGGAGATAGTCGTCGTCGCTTGTGTGCGTCTGTAAGTCGTTGTTCGTATGTGTGTGTTTGTAATTGGTGTGGAGAAAAATAAGAAAACTCATCGCCAGCATCAAGTGGTGTGCACATACACAGTGGACACACCCAGCAGACTATTAGAGTGCAAGAACAAAGAGTGAGTCACTGAGATGGACATGGGCCAAGAGCTCAGCTAAAGGATGGGCAGCCAGGACAGTACATAATGGATGATGATATTCGGTTTAGTGGACTGGAAGGAATGATGTGCTGCATCAGCCGCCAAAGGCTGCTTAGGAAAGGTACATTAGCAGTGGGGGCTGCTGAGGGGAGGACGCCTCATAATAATGGCCGGAACGGAGCAAATGGAATGGCATCAAAAACATGTGTTTGATACCATTCCACTAAATCCAGTCCAAACATTCCCACGAGCCCCGTTCTCCCCAATTAAGGTGCCACCAACGTCCCGTGTTACCAGGATATGGGCACATGTGTTCTATGTAAGGAGATCTACTATCACCGTTTTGCTATGTGGACTGTGCCGAATTTGTGCATATTGAATGTTACATGAATCGTGTAAATGTACCTATGGTATTTGTTGTACTATAATACTATAATTTAGTCTTCGGTTGTATTATATCCCTATTTGGATGTAAGGTGGTCTATTCTCCTCCTTTAGGATGTTACTGTCCGAGTCTGAGGGGTGCAAAAGCCCGTATTCCCCCTTCTGGTAACTTCAGGTAATTACATCCTGTGGTAAACTCGTGATTTTCCGTCACACACTTTATAATGTAAGCTTGACTATCGGCCTAGAGTTGAGTTTCATGCAAATAATATATAACTCAAACACAAACAAAGCAGACAATTTGTCCGGCTTTGTTTGGATCTAAATCAAATGGTGAAGAAACCAAAGTATTGATGCGTCCTGATTCTTCACCTTTAAAAAAAAAGTGCATTTGCACACATCCCGTCACAGACTTAACAAGAGGAAATTCCCTCTCGCCAACGATTACACCAATCCATTGCTTTTAAATCCATTGATGCATGCAAGTGCAGACTTCGAGAGAAGGGTGGAGAATTGGGATGCAGCCCAAACCATTTGCCACCTCCTCCTTCTCCAAAGTATTTCCAGCCAGGTGAACAAACAGGCATTTAATCATCAGTGGTTTGGCTTCGTACTGAGTGTGGCACAGAGATCCAACATACTCAAAACAATGTTCAAGTACAATCAACATTAAAAAAAAAGATTACACAATGAACTGTATAAATGTCTACAGACTGCTTGGACAGGACATCTAAGTGTCTAATACTACAATATACAAACGCAAGGCCAAAAACAAATCCTGTTTGTGTACTGCTTAGTTAAGAACATACATTTCATTTAAATGTACTATATGACCATTCAAATAAGAGCTACATGACTCGTCACTAACAGACAGGCTATGGCCCTGTACCATTTCGGCCCCTAGCCACTTCTCGTAGGCTCCAGCCCTTTGGTGTTCTCAGATCCTAAAGAACGGATATGGTGAAAGCTCTGCTTTTAGCCTATTTGGGAGGTTATACTCCCATATAACTTTGCCTACACCTTGGTTCTTTGGAATCTATCAAAACGGCAAAAGGTTCACTTTTAGAAGTAGCTAGGGACCGTAATGGAAGCAGGCCTATAACATATTAAAAAATATATGATTTTTTCTTCTTCAATAGTGATTGGAGTACAAAGCTCAATTCATGACCACTTTCTGGAGTCTGAACCTGAAGACCACACTCCCCTTAGGCGTTTCTCTCTAGATACCGAAACAACCCAACATTTAAAAAAAAAATGAAATAATTTAAACTTTCACTAGGACAAAGCAATTGGCTAGTTTTAAACTAGGCATCATTATGAGGCATAAAACAGAATGGGAACGAAACATATGTAAGAGCATTCTTCTGGGTCAACATAACAGGCATTACTGCAGTGCTCGCAAATACCCCATCCCTCTGGCCTCGTTTAGCTGTCCGGCCTGCTCGTTATCCTCTCCTCGTTACTCTCAGGCAGTCTTTGTTCTTTAGACCAGTCGGATACAATCTGCAGTTCTCCATCCATATTGTCCATGACTGGAGTTTAGGCCTTTTAAAAAATTCACCCCCCAAAAAATACACGAACTCTCCATTTTCCAATCATGTAGTTTCCTCATTTAAGGAAGTTACATTCAGGTCAGGCAAAATTGGAAAGTCACATTACCATTGCGACCGGAATGTTGTGGCATAGTGGGTATTGTGTTAGTGGGTCTTTGTGAGACTCGGAGTGGATTTGACTAATTCACTACGGGTCCCCTTCCAAATGAACTCTGATGAAGCAGCATCATTTGTGCATCGTGAACAGGACATGTACAGTGTACAACTTGACACGTACAAATCAACAACAGCGCTGACGTTTACCCTGTTTGCTGTGCCATCGGATTAACACCGACTGAAACTACTGGTACTGTAGGTGTGATTGAGATGATGCACTGCATCTCTTTCTGTGTCCAACTTAAACTATAGAACAATTCTATGGATATTGTTCCTGGAGACCAGACCCAGCACCCGGGTGTGAGTACAGGTTTTTTAACTGATCGGTCTTAAACTCTGAAATACAATGGCTGCGTTTAGACAGGAAGCTCAATTCTTATCTTATTTCTACTAATCTGTATTTATTTTTTTAAACCAAAACAGATCAACTCTGAAAAAGATCTGATGTGATTGGTCAAAAGACCAATTAGTGGAAAACAAGATCAGAATTGGACTGCCTGTCTAAACACGGCCTATTAGGCAGGAGATTTGTACATCTGAGCAAAGATTAAGGCTATTGAGTGAGCCATTGGGTCCAGGCACAGTGCAGGGTTTAAGTTCAATGTACTTGCACACTTGAGAGCAGCGGTGGTGACCACAATGCACTGCGGCGAAGCCAGCCTTGCTCTCAGCAGTTCTTGCTGGGCTTGCGCCTCATGACAGGGCAATGATGTTCTTGGGTGAGTCATGTGACTTGGGCTTAAGTGCCCTCTCCTTTTATGGACAGTGGGAATGCTACTCCAGAGCAGTCTCTGGCCTAGTATGAAGTACGCATGTCATTGTCATCCCCTTCACATATAACCAGAACTTCTGATATAGAAAAAAACATGCTCTGTCCAGTTCTTGTCCCTTGTGCAACTTACTGAACACCTAAAAACCCATGTAAAACAATTAAAAGCAGCTAAACGTTAGCATTAGTGCTAACAAGACATTTCACATTGCACTATGGTCCTCAGCATGTATGGATTGTGCAAATATCCAGATTTTTGGTCAAATACTGTTGTTCTCTTTCTGTGTGGGGAATGCTGTGTTGAGCTGTATGTTACTGTGTAACATCCAGGCAACATCCCTATAACATTCACACAATGCAGGAGGTCTGGCCAATGAATCCAATCAAAAAAAGATGAGGCTTTCAGCTCATAGTCCTCTGTCTGTATACGGTTGAACTGAGGCTCCTCATTCAAGTAAGTGCTCATGCATGACCTAGATTTGATGGTAAGGACAATGAAAATCTGCATGCAGTGTGGCGCTCCGGCCAGCAGAGAGCGCTGTAGGTCCAGACACCCCATCCCAGTCAGTTCACCAAAAGGACATCCTCATATGTTGTCGTTCTGAGGGAAGAAGCAAACACATAAACACGATCGCGCATACACATGTAGAAAAACGTAAACGTCTCTCAACCATGATAGAAAGGATAACAGTGAATGCATCTGTTATTGTCTGGTCATTGAAGTGGCATCTACTGCTGATCATTCTACAGAGGAACATCCATCACCGTCAACTTACACCAGTCTGACTCCTTCAGATCGGCAAACACTGAAGAGGTTAGGAGCTGGAGGGTGGTTTCTGAACCCGGCCTTGAACTCTACCTTCAGTCTTGACCTATGCCCTTTGACCCACCTGTCACAGCAGCAGAAGAAGGAGCAGGGCGAGGTCTCGAGGCCCCGGTACATGCCCGAGCTGGGCGTGTCAGTGCACTCTGCGATGAAGGCGTGCAGGTCCGTAATATGGTAGGGCTCCTGGGTTTGGTGCTGGAGGGACAGGACAGGAGACAGGCATCCATGTTTAGGTTGCTCACTCTCTGCATCTCAAATGGCACCCTATTCCCTATGTAGTGCACTACCACAGTGTGTATTGTGATCGGTTGGCTTTCATTAGGTGTTGTTGTTTGTAATTGTTGTTGTACCGCTATGAGCTGTGAACATGAATGTTATTATACAGTGCTCTTTTACATTCATTTGGATTCAAGTCCGTTTAAAGGGATACTTCGGGATTTTGACAATGAAGCCCTTTATCAGATGAACTCGCGGATACTGTTTTTATGTCTCTGCGTGCAGTTTGAAAGATGCTGCTAACTAGAGTTAGCGCAATTGCTAAATAGCGTTAGAGCAATGACTGGAAGTCCAGGGTAACTGCTAGTAGATACTATAGTCTTCCACACGGTAACGCTGGTTAGCAGTGGCTTGAGAAATGACCTCTAACTTCCTTCATAGACAAAGGGCTTTAAAGCCTCTTGGTTGTACCATGGTCTCTGAAAACGCACTCCGTCGAAGAACATTTTCAAATTAAATCACCCTGCAGATTATAATGAGATCACTGTATTTTTGACACAGATTTGCGCTCTTTTTCCAGACGAAAATGTTTCCCGTTGTTGTTACCTTGATGGTTTCGTAGGCGCCGGTGATGAGGGCGATGAAGAGCGACAGTACCATGTAGATGAAGAGGGAGATGAAGGTGTACAGGTAGACCTGGCTGAACACCCACACCAGTGTGCTGCTCTCCTGCATCTCAGAGAAGGTCACAAACATGTCGTCGCCGTTGATCAGCGAGAACAGGCACTCTGACACCATGGAGAGAGAGCGGAACTGACGGAGGGAGAGAGAGACTGTTAAATTACACAACCAAGACTTAACATGACCATTCTTACTGTATGATATAAACAGTGAATCGGTTCAAAATGATTGAGGATTCACTACAGACATTTTTAAAACAAAATAAATCAAAGAAAATCCAGTATGGCCATATTACTGGCAAGGGACAGTAAAATGTCTTTATATTAATAGACAAATCACATGTTAATATCACACATTATTGTGCAAAATCCCACAATGCACCATTGTGCATTCATCACTGAACCATATAGGGTGTCCCCCTCCAGATTCACTGTTTCCTTTTCAAGCCATTTGCCGGCCCACTCTGTCATTGGCCTTCTTCTGTTAGCATGTCTGTCTGTGCTTCAAAATGGTGGCCGTCTGTACCTTGACGTGATAGGGCCCCAGCACGATCCAGCCACAGAAGCAGTAGCCCAGGTAGATGACAGCCACACAGCAGCAGAACCGGATCACGTTGGGGAACGCAGCTCGCAAGGTCACGATCAGGATCTGAGAGGGAGAGAGCCAGGAGAGTGGGTGAATCACTGTCATCGTTAGTGCTTGTCTGTGTCTGTGTGTGTAGGCAACTTACATTGTACTTCTGGAAGAAGCTGAGGTAGCGAATGACTCCGACCCACACCAACAAGGTGGAGGTCCCCAACAGGATGCCACACTCATCATACAATGACATATTCTGTTTGGAGAGATATTCAGCACAACGGTTTTTATCATAACCCAAACTGAGATTATTTTTTTGGGCTGCCGATTTGAAATAATTCTTTAGCATTTTCCTCTGGGAAAAATAAAGGTATTCTATTCTACTCTGAGCAGTAGAGGAAAAAGTCCCCTCTGACCTTGGACTCTATGCCGATCTTAATGGCGCTGCCGATGATGGTAAGAACGTCACTGATGATGAGCAGGATGTACCAGCCATTGATGAATTCCATCCTTTCATCCCAGCTGACTTTCCGGCCCAGGTTAGTCTTGAAGAACTCGACAAACTCCTGTTACGCAGAGACAGAGAGACAGAGAGCGACAGAGAGAGAGAGAGAGAGAGACACACACAGGAAGAGAGATATAGACAAATGGAGAGAGAGAGAGAGAGAGAGAGACACACACATAGAGAGAGACACACACAGGAAGAGAGAGAGAGACACACACAGGGAGACACACAGAAAGAGACACATAGAGAGAGAGAGAGAGAGAGAGAGAGACACACACAGAGAGAGAGACACACACACACAGGAAGAGAGAGAGAGACACACACAGAGAAAGAGAAACACAGAGCGAGAGAGCGACACAGAGAGAGAGAGAGAGAGAGAGAGACACACACACAGAGAGAGAGAGTGAGACACACAGAGAGAGAGAGAGACACACATAAAGAGAGAGACACAGAGAGACACAGAGAGAGACACACACAGGAAGAGAGAGAGAGAGACACACAGAAAGAGACACATACACACAGAGAGAGAGACACACACAGAGAGAGACACATATACACAGAGAGAGAGACACACACACAGAGAGAGAGACACACATACACACAGAGAGAAAGACACACAGAGAGAGAGAGAGAGAGAGAGAGAGAGAGAGAGAGACACACAGAGTGAAAGAGACACACACACACAGAGAAAGAAAGACACAGAGCGAGACAGAGAGAGAGAGAGAAAGAGAGAGAGAGACATACACACACACAGAGAAAGACACAGAGAGAGAGAGAGAGACACACACAGAGAGAGAGAGACACACACACAGAGAAAGAAAGACACACAGATTGAGAGACACAGAGAGAGAGAGAGAGATAGACACACAGAGAGATAGAGACACCGAGAGAAAGAGAGAGAGACAAAGAGAGGAGTTGGGTGACCATACTGGAAAGACGAGTATTCACACCTTCTCGGTTTTCGTGCCGCAGAGCATTACTCTAAAAATGGAATCAATTCACAGAATACCAATCCACTACCATCAACAACAACAAAAATCTCTCTTCCTTCCTCCCCAATCCAATAACAAGCAAAAAAATGCATCTACAGTATGTTCTCAGATAATACATGCTATTTAGCAGACACTTTTATCCAAAGTGACTTACAGTCACTCATGCATTTTACATAAGGGTGGTGCCGGGAATCAAACCCACTATCCTGACGTTGCAAGAGTCATGCTCTACCAACTGAGCTATAGAGGACCCCCAGATTGGATGTTCCTCCTTTAACCACTTCCTCTCTTCCTGCCCTCCACCTCCCAGTGACTTACGGCCTGTAGTATGATGCCGCGGAGTATGGAGCGGCCACACAGCAGCAGGGACAGCATACAAACGATCGCCACCACCACGTCAAACGGTAGGCGCGTGTAGTTCTCCGCTGAGATAGGGGGAGGGAAGGAAAGAGAGGAGTTAGTGGCTTTCATCAAGTAGAAGCATAGGGGGCGAATCCTTACTTCCACAAGTCAACATTTCACGTTGACACCAATGCATGACTAAGTGAACATTTCTATGAGGCATCTATAATGTCTTATGAGGTCAAATGAAGACGGCAATAGGGGAGATTGCTTAGAGTGTACATAGTGTTTGTTTTTGTGTTTGTCTTGCCGTTTGTTTGTGGTACAAGTTGTACCGGTAAATGTCTGTTTGGTCATTGTGTGTGTAGTTTTGTATTGACCAATGCACACGCAATTTCTTTCTTTTTTGCCGAATCTCTGACCAGGTCTCTCTCGCTCGAAAAAAGAAAATGGTTGTCAACCTCAAGAGATTCTCCTGGGTCGTGATATTTAGGGCACACCGTAGAAAAATATTTAGCAAAGGCAGAAGTTCAGGTAGTCCCTACATTTCAGTCCATTTCTCCCGTTTGGTGTCTAATTAGTATTAACCTGGTGAAATGAATGTTTAATGAGAACAAGACTCTATCTCACCATGGCCAGACACACTGGGGTCTTTACACTCCTCTATAAAAGCCTGGTTTTCCAGACTGATCCTTACTTTCCCACTGTGAGCCTTGTTGTCCAGGACTATCTGTAGAAACAGATGGAAAGATCAGACATTTATACAGGTACTAGTAGTACTTGCTGTAAACTTTGGCAATAAAATGAAACATAAAAAAGTGGTTAACTCCTCAAGGGATAATATAACAGATGAGTTAAAGGTCAACTAAAATACACAGGCAATGAAAAGGTTTCCACAGCAACTACTACACACTAAACAGGTTACAATGAGCCACAGACTGGGTAGGACCATTTTTTAGGATGTGGTGGAGGATGGAAGGGGGGTGGGACACACCGTTATGAAGAAGGTGTAACAGTCAGGAATCTCGTTGTTGATGATGGTCTGAATGTTGATGGCCTTTAGTTGGAACTGTATCGTCACGTTTATGAGTCTAGACAACATAGTGAACGTAGAAAATGAAGAGGGATATCAGGGTGATGTCAAAGTGAAAGCAAAGAGAAACGTTTTCAAACATTTTGCAATGCAAAACAAAAAAATGGTTCTTATTGGACAAGTCCAGGTAGACCCTCCCTGTTTTTTGTTAGTTTTCCGTTTGGCGTCTAATGAACATAACCCAGGGCTATAGGTAGTGTGTAAACAGTTTGTGGCGCTAAAAATCAACAGCAATATACTACAAAGATGGATGTCCCATCTATCTTAGTTTTAGACCGACAGCAAACACGAGAGCCCGAAGTCATTTAAAAAGATATATGAAAAATGAAGCCTTACTTGTGGAACTTGAGGGTAAAGTTATTGTAGTCACTGCCTAAAGGCGCTCGAGGGACTGACAGAGGGTTAACTCCCACACAATCTAGTAACAGGACAGAGAGAGAAGTTAGTCATTTCAGGGGCTGTCAATGTTTTTCCTTACAGAAATAGAATTACACTGAAATAGAATGACCATTACACTGATATAAATGTATGTTCTAGTAATTATATATCTATGGTTATTCTGTTCCGGTGATCATGTCAAGAGTCAAAGGGCAGGCCACTTCAAGGGTAGGTCATTTCAATACCAGGTGATTTCCATTGCTCAATGTGTTTCCCCTTTAGTCAGTAGTATTGTCCCAAGTGTCAGCTCATATAAGGAAGTGGGGCTTCCTACTACTTTCACATGGTCCGGGAACAATACAGTACTTACTTACACAAAACAAATGATACAGTCACAATGAATTGTTACTGAAAAGATGCCGTGGTACTGAAAAGAAGCAGCTTAGCAACTCTTTGGGTAGTCGCCATTGTTACAGTAAATTAATTAACTTAACTTCAGGCTAGACAAGGCTAAGGCATAAAGCAATGGTCAATCCACCAAACTTGGCCCTGGAAAGCCACAAGGCGTGCAGGATTTTGTTCAAATCTGACACAAAAACTCATCCTTTTTCAAACAAGTCAACTAATCATCAAAAGCATGTTGGAACAGAACTACATTTAAGCTAAGTCCCAAATGGCACCAGATTCTCACTCCATCGGATGCCATTTGGGAAGCACGAAACACTGTAGCTCTATTACCAGGGTTGGTGACCTCTGGCATTGGCATAATGCAAGAAAGTAGATCTATGTACCTGTGATAACACGAGGGTCAATGTTGAAGGTATCATTGGCGGGATCGATGCTGCCCTTCTTGTAGTACTGCTGGCAGAGAGAGAGGCCACTCCCGTTCACCCCAACCCCATAGACGTACGCATAGCGTCCTACCGTGGTCTCGGGTAGCATCAAATACTGTGAGGGAGGAGGAAGGGTACGAGGATGGAGAATAAGGCTCTAATATTTTAAAATAATTCATCCCTCTTTCCGCCCTAATTTGAGGTCATCACTGATCTGTATGCGGATTCGTGGACGATTTAGTGAACATTTCCACATTACCACTTTCACCAATCAAACTCGCTGAGATCTGTGATTACTTCAAATGATGCAGGAAGGAACGGATACATTCTAAATATTCAAACAGGGTCTAAAGAGTTGGAGACTTTTAGGATGAAAGTTGAAATATCTCTACCTGTACATGACCATCTGATAATTTATCACTCCAGTGTTAATCTGCAAAATTGTAATTATTCGCCTACCTCCTCATGCCTTTTGCACACATTGTATATAGACTCCCCTTTTTTTTCTACTGTGTTATTGACTTGTTAATTGTTTACTCCATGTGTAACTCTTGTCTGTTCACACTGCTATGCTTTATCTTGGCCAGGTCGCAGTTGCAAATGAGAACTTGTTCTCAACTAGCCTACCTGGTTAAATAAAGGTGAAATAAAAAAAAAAATAAATGAAGGGGACAAGATGGGGTCCTTCTTTGCGGCTGCATGGACATGTTTACATCTCAGTCTGTATGCCGGGTCGTGTTCATTAGGCACCAAACAAAAAGATTTCCTGAAACTCTAATTAACAGTTTCCTTTAAAAAAAATGTAAAAAGTCCTTTGCATGCGCTAATGAACATGACCCGGGTGTCGTTAGTGACTGTTACCTGGTGTACGGCGTAGAAGATGTGTTCGTAGACGTCGCTCTGTGTGTACACGGCCAACGTGTCGTCGGGGCCCTCGTTATAGTCCTTCAGGAAGATGTGCTTAAAGGACATGGTGTTCTCCTCCTTGAACGTCACCACCATCTGGTTGCTGAGGCCAAACAACACCAGCTGATGGAGGGAGGGAGGGAAGTAGGGAAGTAGGGAAGTAGGGATTCAGGTGTTTTATTGAAGGGAAGTGACCGTTCAACAACTATAACGTAACCCTTTTTGATCTTAGGGAAAATTTAGAAGTTATTGTTGTAAAGACTGTCGGTCCATATTTCAAAACGTCAGATGCAGACATCCTATCCACCAATAGGAACGGTGCGTATGAAACAAGGTGTCAGTTGTTATGGACTTCAGCATGGTTGGTCCTGCCATAAAACCTGAGCTTTGCCATGAGGGCGTTTAGCATGTACTGTTCATACACTCAAAGTGAATATGAAACTAAATGTGTGTAGTTACCTGCACGGTGACAATGACAATCTTGAGCAGCTGCAGGCCCAGTTTGAAGGGCTTGCGGCCCTTGGCGTGGAACTTGTCACATGGGCTCATGAAGAAGTACTTGAGCTTTCTGCGCAGGGCCTCCTCTTCCTGCTCCGCCCCCAGCCAACCCCCCGCCGTCGCAGTGGGCAACCGGGGGTTGCCATGGCTGTCTCTGTGGTGAACGTGCTCGCCGCTGCTGTCGCTGGAGCCGTAGCCGTGAGGAGACACAGAGGAAACCAGCCTGTCCTTCTCTGAGAGAAGAAAGAGAGCGAGGGAAGAAAAAGGAAGGGGAAAAAAACACGTCAGCAGCGCTAGAAGGATAGTGAGAGTGACTAATACGAACAGTCAGGCCTATCAAAGAATATGGACTGGATAACTGAGCAAAACACCAATGTAATCTGCAATAGCGCACCGCAACGGCACTCCATATTAGTGCTATTTCCTTTGTGAGCACCAACACCAACAGTACACTGATGAATAGGCTACGTGTCGTAATGTTACCCTTCAGTGAGCGACGGCTCTCGTACTAGTTCGGGCAGCTTTCATTCATTACATTTCCTAATCTCCCTCGCCTCATATAGTCATCCATCATCACGTCTCTATCTAGGAAAAGCCTGGGAGGTGGCACAGGCCAGCGTATCAAAACAACACCCAGGTCAGATGCTCTGAGCTGGGCCGGGCGAGACAGACAGCCTCCCTGGGTGACTGGTGTGCTATAGCTGACGGCTCCGCCCCTCAAGGCAGACAGAAACACACCCCTGGAGATGGCTGGAAGACACAGAAAGACTCCAGGGATGGTCGGGCTACTGCTACAACACCCGTCTGACTTGGTAGTCACTTGACGAAGGAGCGGAGCTTTGAGTTGCGATGGTACACATTTGGATTGTCGTCGTCGTCGATAACATAAACCATGAAGGTGTAGTAAAAACCTAAATCACTGCAGCCTTCAGTGGAGAGACCGCTGGTGAAAGCTGAATTCAAACTCTGAGTCACCCAAACAAACTTGTGACAATAACAGACTTGGAAGGGAAATGTGGACCATATAGTTAGTGAGTAAAAGAGCTAGTTCAGCAGTAATGGAAGAAAAGGAAGTGGAACTTGAAATGAACTGCAGTCATGAATTGGGTCACCTCACCTCTGGTAAACAGAACTCGAAGACCAGACAGAAGAACCACAATCTGGTCTGACGGACATAGAAGAGAGAATCACTGATGTGTGTGTGTGTAGGATTGTGTGAGGCAACGGTGATATCTCAATGTTTACCTATAGAACGCCAT
The DNA here is from genome assembly GCF_034236695.1 of Oncorhynchus nerka. Classification (NCBI taxonomy): domain Eukaryota; kingdom Metazoa; phylum Chordata; class Actinopteri; order Salmoniformes; family Salmonidae; genus Oncorhynchus; species Oncorhynchus nerka. Next base: position 37,020,540 of record NC_088410.1, read on the forward strand.
CCACAATAATCACCTGCATATCTAACAATCTTTAGTTCGTCCAAGTGAATGAGAGAAGCCTATCTAGCGGGGAGTGACCTAACTACAATATATCGACTTGCACACACAGAACCTTGCAAGGTCACAAACACTCACAGACATGACAGCAGTTGCGTGACTCTCCCTGTCAAAAACAATTCAGACTTGTGTTGAAAGAATTTCACTATGTAACATTTCGTGCCAGCAATAGTAGCCCGAGCCAAGAAATGGACAGATCTTGATGGGGCATTTCGGCCATCAAGGCCGATAGCAATCGTCAAAACAAAAGAGCAGACGATGAGGGCTTGTTGCTGAGCCGCACTAAGAGATAAGAGTCAATCAAATGGAATAAATCAGCTGAAAAATCCTGCTCTTCCGGTTCAGGGCAGTCAATGGTGTGTTAGAGAAGGCTTAATAGACAACTCTGCACCTTGTCCGTCAGTCATAGTCAGCACTGTGACCATCAGTCTGCCGGCATCTCTGTATCGCTACAATGGATCAGCAGCTATCAATCTGCACTGGGCCACCCAGGGAGAGCAGGCTACACTATGCAACCTCACTGGAACCAGTAAGTAAACAAGCAAAGCTGCTCCTCGTCTCTGTCAACTCTTAACTCTGGGTGGTCTCTTGGACTTTATTTCCTGTTTCCTGTTTCTATTTCCTCCTGTGGTGAGAGGACATGGTTATGAGGTGGACTTTTTGTTATTGTTATTATTTAACTTTAAACTGTTTCTCAGTCTCAAAGTGCACATCAGTCAATTAAAATCATTGATTTACTTGCACGTTATAGAACGCTACATTGTAGCTGGTCCAGTCAGATAACCTGGCACGTTAGCCCTATGCTAGCCTCACCAGCTGACAGTGATTATTTCCTGTAACAAATTCTGCATCAGCCTATAAAAGATCTTAGATTTTATATCCACCAACCAATGGCATTTGTAAAAAAATATATATTAAAAAAATATGTCAACCCTGGACACTAGAGGGATATTTTAAACCTATAAATTCAAGGTTCACTTTTGTTAAATTGGTGTGTAACAATGTCGTGTGCTAATATTGCATTGATGCATCTTTAACTAGGCTACTAATACTAACATTAGACAAAATGTTCACGTTTTCGCATATGAGACTAAATCCAGTTTTTGCTAATCTGTTTCACACACATCCATGTGCTTTAATGGAAAAAAGATAAATGAAGTCCTTACACATGTAAGTTTATCATACATCGTTAAAAAAATAAATCATGTACCTTTATTACCATTGCTTCCATGTGGCACACACTGCTAAAGCGGTTGACTCAAAATCAATAGTGCACTTTCACCATGGGTTCGAGCCCTCCTCCTGTCCCTGACTAAAATATATATATATATATTGGTTGACCAAGAGTAATCTGTTCTTTTGACCAATCGATTGGTTGAAATATTTGAACGTGTTTTTCCATATATTTGAATAAAATCAACTTTATGTACACTACTGAGCTTGTATGATGCTTTAAGCACTGCATTTAAAAATGAAAACACACAAATGACTAGAGGGAGCCAGAGATCAATATAGCCTAACCAGAAGAAGAAAAAAACTGTTCCTGTCTCCCCTCCTCCCGCTGCTGTTGGCCTTCACAGATTCTGAAATGATGCTCCTGAAGATGCTGTTAATAGGCTACACCAGTTATGCTCCTGAAGATGCTGTTAATAGGCTACACCAGTTATGCTCCTGAAGATGCTGTTAATAGGCTACACCAGTGGTCAGCAACCTTTTCCATTTGGAGTGCCAAGTTATGATTTTCATATGCACTTTTTCGTGGAACAGTCTAATTTTCTAATAAAGTCTAATAAAGTCTCATATCTCAATGTCATGTGGTTAATCAAAATTTGAAATGAAGGGCCTCCCGGGTAGCGCTGTGGTCTAAGAGACTCTGGGTTCAAGCCCAGGCTCTGTCGCAGCTGGCCACGACCGTGAGGTCCATGGGGCGATGCACAATTGGCCTAGCGTCGCCTGGGTTAGGGAGGGTTTGGCCGGTAGGGATATCCCTGTTCCATCGTGCACTAGCGACTCCTGTGGCAGGCAGTGCGGTGTTTCCTCCGACACATTGGCACATCTCGACCTTCGTCTCTCCCCAGCCCGTACAGGAGTTGTAGCGATGAGACAAGACAGTAACTACTAACAATTGGATGCCACGAAATTGGGGAGAGAAAAAGGGGGTAAAAGAAGAAAAAAACAAAAATGTAAATAATACAAAATCTAAAAGTAACTTCAATTGCCAATATGTAAAAATAAAGCCAAGAATAACTTGGTCCAGCCCAAAGTGTTGTATAAAATATTCTGGGTCCTCAGAGTTTCCTGCCAGTAAGAATCAGATAGGCCTATTTTATGACGTTTCCACTGGATCAGAGCATTACACTTTCATGTTGAGTTGTAGGCTAATCGAAAGGGAGAGATTTTTCAAATAGGCTACGTTGAGGAACTATTGTCATTCTCAATGGATGTAGAAACAGACTTTGTTTACTTGCTGTTTGAGGCAAAGAAAACTTTGAGTAGCTCCACAGTGACGGCGAGTAAAGACAAGCAGAATTGACTACTCGTAAATGGAATGAAATAAACCAAAACTTTCTCACAAGTGTAGCATAGGTTGTGCTCTCTGCAAACAAAGAGTCCACTACGAGAATGACAACGGTAAGACTGTAATAATAATAATAATATATTGAATGTATTAACAGAAATTACCATAACTAAACAAATATTGTAGATTAGAAACTATGGGAATGAATGGTAAATGTACTACTGGTGATACTGGTGTGCCACCCCCGCATTGGATTAGTCCACTCAGACTGGCTTGAATCAGACATGTGTCTCTTGTGCCATAATTTGTTTTTATATATATGCCACTGCTCGACAACAACAAAAATCACGGTCGACCAAACAATCGACCAGTCGACTAAATGGGGTCAGCCTAAACAGTAATACATAGAAAACGTTGTACATGTCAGTGTAGCCTACATTAGAAATTAAGTGGTGTTTTTTTTTGCCTAACGGCAACGTTACACTACAGTGTCTTCGGAAAGTATTCAGACCCCTTGACTTTTTCCACATTTTGTTACGTTACAGCCTAATTCTAAAATGGATTTCATTGTTTTTTCCCCCTCATCAATCTACACACAATACCCCTCTACCACAAAGCAAAAGCAGGTTTTCAGAATGTTTTTATCACGTACAACTACGTCAGCGATTTTAATTGGCTGATGCCGATTATGAGACGGAGAAACAGTTTTAATTGGCTGATGCCGATTATGAGACGGAGAAACAGTTTTAATTGGCTGATGCCGATTATGAGACGGAGAAACAGTTTGAATTGAAACTGTTTCTAATGCTCGCAAGTGCGGCCCCACAGTGTGCACTTGTGGTGAATCATTTCATTGTAATATGTATGAGATCACACATGAAGTGCTGTAAACAATGAGTCAAAGGTATACTACGGCATGAGAAAACAAATGCTTGATAACGGCTTGACTGCTTACAAGACCATTTCTAACCCGCTGAACCACACACAGTCAAGTGCGGAAATGAAAGCCTGTGTCCACGGTCATATGGGCACCGTAGACTAGGACGCGTGAGGGGAGGTTAAGAAACTGGGTGGTGGGAGGTTATCACAGTGTATGATAGATGGATAACCTATCACTCCAGTATTAATGGTAAATTGTCCTTATTTTCACCTCTAGGGCCTATTTATTGCCTACCTCCCTACTCTTCTACATTTGCACACACTGTACAAACGATTTTTTAAACTTTTGTGTTATTGAGTCTACGTTTGTTTATGCGTAACTCTGTTGTTGTTGTTTTTGTCGCACTACTTTGCTTTATCTTGACCAGGTCGCAGTAGTAAATGAGAACTTGTTCTCAACTGGCCTACCTGGTTAAATAAAGGTGAAATAAATAATAATAATACAAATAAAAAACCTGGGTCATTCTGGTTTAAAATGTAGCAGACATGCGATGGTGGTGGGAGGGAGCAAGAGTAGTCAGAGTCTTTGGGTTCCAACACTCTAGAACTTTAACGGAATCCTTGGGACGTCCAACTAATAATTTAAATGGGTGGGGTAGGGGTTTGTGTTTAGGGTAGGGACGTCCCAGGGATTCCAGATAGCACTAACCCTGGAATTTAGGAATAACTGTTTAAATCAAGACTCATGAGCATTGAAGTACAGCATTGACTGCAATGGTGGGATAGAATAGAACAATTTCAAGGCTACAATTTTCCTTGCTGAAAGTGGCCATCAGGTATAATTTCCTACCCCAGATTTGACAAGTGTAAACTGTTATTGGCAAATTCTGTCAGCATCAGGTCAACATAAAGCAAACTATCTTTGCCTATTTAATCTAGAATGTCTGTAGGGGAGAATCATGTATGTTAACGAAAGGGTAAGTTGAGCCACCCCTTGTTTCTAGGAAACCATACACAAAATGTATAATTTGACCAAATATTTAGGGAAGAGGTTTCGTGATGCTTGCATATAAACCAAAGCAGATCATTTAAAAATGGTTCTATACATAATTTGGGGTCTCCGTAAGCGTCAATATGAGGCCCTAAACCTAGCATGAAAGAGCATCCTTGTACTTGTGTTTGCCTTGGGGTAAATTGAGCCAATGTCAAGTTAAGCAAACTGAAGTGTTTTCTTCCCAGGCGTAACACAACACATTAAAATCCCTAGCAACAGCGATCATATGATTAAAAAACAAAACATCGTGGGGATAACGGACTAGAGGGTGGATGGTTTTGTACATATTTATGCAATAACGCATTCTTCCAGTCAGTGTTTGGAAACATTGTAACAAAACATTGTTGATGCTGCTGCCTCATACAATGTTACTGTGTTGCACAATGCTACTGTGTTATACAATGTTACTGTGTATGTTACTGTGTTATACAATGTTATTGTCTATGTTACTGTGTTATACAATGTTACTAATGCATTTATTCACGATTAATCACCATTGGAATGTGATGTATGTTTGATGGAGATGATTGGCAAGACGTGACAGCCCACACTGTAGAGCTACGTTTCACAACAATCATAATATACACAGGGCCCTCCTTTCACTGGAAGACATGCAACAATGTAACAAACCACTTAAAACACACACAGTTACATGTCAGAAAAGTATTGAAACTCAACATACCTGAACGGGCGCTGCCGTGGTTGCAATTGCCGCTTGCTGTAGCCATGTAAACGTTTTGAAACTATAAATAAATATGCGACATAAAATCTGAACTGTCTCAGAATAAACAAGGCAAAATAAAAGCGGTTATGAAACGTGAGTATATTGTTGGCGTGAAATTAACTGTCTGAGAAGATAGCCATGAGGACGACGTTTTTCTGTGTTCTGCAATTACAGTATAGGTTCAGCATCGGTACAAGACATAACTTCCTTAGACGAGATCACATGACTCATGTGCCATCATGTGACTGCACAAGGTGGCGCTTGTTCTCATCTATTTCAATTCAATTCAAAGGGCTTTATTGGCATGGGAAACATGTGTTTACAGTGGCAAAGCAAGTGAAATAGATAATAAACAAAAGTGAAATGAACTATCAAAGATTAACAGTAAACATTACACTTACAAAAGTTCAAAAATAATAAAGACATTTCAAATGTCACATTATGTCTATACACAGTGTTGTAACGATGTGCAATTAGTTCAAGTGCAAAAGGGGAAATAAATCAACATAAATATGGGTTGTATTTACAATGTTCTTTGTTCTTCACCGGTTGCCCTTTTCTTGTGGCAACAGGTCACAAATCTTGCTGCTGTGATGGCACACTGTGGTATTTCACCCAATAGATATGGGAGTTTATCGAATTTTGATTTGTTTTCCAATTCTTTGTTGGTCTGTGCAATCTGAGGGAAATATGTGTCTCTAATATGGTCATACATTTGGCAGGTTAGGAAGTGCAACTCAGTTTCCACCTCATTTTGCGGGCAGTGTGAACATAGCCTGTCCTCTCTTGAGAGCCAGGTCTGAACTGAACTTTCTCAATAGCAAGGCTATGTTCACTGAGTCTTTACAGAGTTCCTTAATTATGGGTCAGTCACAGTGGTCAGGTATTCTGCACGGTGTCCTCGCTGTTTAGGGCCAAATAGCATTCTAGTTTGCTCTGTTTTTTTGTTAATTCTTTCAATTTGTCAAGTTGTTATCTTTTTGTTTTCTCATGATTTGTTTGGGTCTAATTGTGTTGCTGCTCTGTGGCTCTGTTTGTGTTTGTGAACAGAGCCCCAGGACCAGCTTGCTTAGGGGGGACTCTTCTCCAGGTCGATCTCTCTGACTCGTCTTTCTCCCTCTTCAACTTTACCGTCTCTTTGCAGCCTCTGGCCAACATTTAATTTCAGACGATAGTAAAACACGTACCAAGCACAACATCTAATTGTGTAGAATCTGAGACCTATGTTATTGACACAATTATTTATTCTCATAGAATTTCTGCTCCATATGGCACATTTAAACATTACACTTCTTGGCCATTTCAATGAAATACAAAGGTATTATTTCAGGTATTAAAGTATTTATTTCAATTTTGACAAAGCAATATACAAGCACCAAAAAGCAGCCACATGTATACTTACAATGATGTGTCATGTCTAAATGGGGAGCATTGTAAAATATCCCACCCATTAGATATTACAATAAAGACTGAAGTGCATATCATTGTACAGTGCTATATTATTCTGTTCAATCAGGGGATTCCATTTGACATCTTGCTGAACAACCAGTCCAGGATGAAGTGCATTCATTTGTGACCATTTCTGTTTTTTCACCAGTGAACTACTGGCACATCACTGAGCTGCTCAATCCACACTCCTCTCTGTCCATACTGTTACTCCTCCCTTTCATCTGCCTCTAGAGTAGGTCCTTTGAATGAACGAATGAATGAATGAATGAATACTGTACTTTCAACTAGCTTCCTTCCCTCCAGTGCCTTGACTCGGGCGATGACGGCCTCATCAAACTTGATCATGAGAGTGGTGCACTTGTGCCGGTGCACCGTGACCTTGGCGGAGAAGCCGCTGTGTGTGAGAATGGCCTCCACCGCGCCCCCGGTGAAAGCGGCCCAGTTGAGCGTGCTGTTTTCTTTGGGCACCGAGGTGAAGGTGTTGATCAGGGGCTCTTTCTCAATGATATAGTAGGTCTTGTCGTAGTCGTTGGCCTGCTCCAGCTTGTCCTTGCCGAACAGGGCCCTCCACACCGACACCTGGGGAACCGAGGGGTAACGGAAGGCAGAGAAAGGTGAAGGTTTGTTTGTGTTTATGCTTATGTCTGAGGTCAGGTCTGTTGAAGTGGAGGTCAAGTCGCTGCTACAGCCAAGAGCCATTCATACCTAGGCTATATTTGTATTACGTTATAGCCTAATGTTATGTGAATGTCAGTATAATGTCATACATTGGTTGTTATTACACTAATGAAAAAGTCTAGTATGTGAATCACACACAATGTGCAAAGTTCTCTTGGTCATGCCTTGATGAAGAGCAGTATGTTCAACACTTTGGTTTCCCTTTTCCATTCTTCTCTCAAAACCAGCACATCCAGCACATCCAGCAGACTGGCCCCCACGCCTTGACTGAAGTCTGCCAAGCGTGCCTGCAGCTCAGAGTACACCCGACGCAGAGTACACCCGACTCAGAGTACACCCGACGCAGTGTACACCCCACGCAGAGTACACCCCACGCAGAGTACACCTGACGCAGAGTACACCCGGCGCAGAGTACACCTGACGCAGAGTACACCTGACTCTGGCAGTACTGCACCATTTCAGAGAAGAGTCTGGCGAGCGAACGCTCTAGAATCGCAGACTTGCCCCTGGTGAAGAGAGTCTCCATTTTCTACAGGGGGAGAGGAAGGTGAGGAGAGTGAGTGACTGTCAACAAAAGCAGAATGTTGGTGTATAATAAAATATCAGCGCATGAGTGTTGGTGCTTTCAAGACAACTGGGAACTCTGGAAAAAAACGAGGTCAAATCATGACGTAAGTGATCTTTAGGTCGTAACTCCAGAAGGATGCCCGAGTTGGATGACGGTTCAAATGATTTTTCCCAGTGGGAACTAGTTTTTCCCGAGATCCCAGTTGTCTTGAACGTACGCACTGAAGTCGGCGATTTCCCAGTTCCCGGTTATTTAGAACGCGGCATTAGTACCTAACATCACCCAATGACTGCTCTGACAACCGTCCATCAATTTCAACACATCAGGAAACGTGCTGCTACGGTTAGATACTCTTGAACAGAATATTAATAAAAACAAGGATTATTTCATTCAATGAGCACACATGGTGGAAAGTTGACTCTGAAACATGCACGGAGAAGAAATAAACATAGCAAATATTATTCCGGGTGATACGTCACACTCACACATCACAATATGAATGTTGAAATATCTTCTGTTAAAACATTATGGTATTGACACAATTAAAATATGACAGTTTTCATAAATCCGTATTTTAAACAGATCTTTTAAACCTACACAAATAATGTTTTAAAAATCCAGTAGAGGCCACTATTGTCCCATTTATCCCCTGGTAATGGATGTTTGCTTAATGGCACAAAGGAAAAATAAACATTGGGGCCAAAATTCACCTCAAACATTGAGAACAAACGGGTTGGGGATGGAAGAAAAACACAAAAACAAACAGACACTGGCTGCAATTCTCAATGCAGCACTCACTCAAGTGTAATAGACTTTGTTCCCCTTTACTCCCTACCACCAAAACCTCATAAGCATATGGACACCACCTGCCATGGGACACTAATGCCATGAGTCAGGAACGTTTCTGTCATCTGAAAAAGCATACATGCACTGATTATTCTATTGTCTGCCTACTACATTGGGTTGTTTTCGGGGGAATTTGTTAAGTGTAATTTCCAGTAAGGTTACTGGGTTTCCCTGACACTGATGGTAAACAGACCGCCCCTCTCTATGTATCGTGGAACACATTTACCAGACTTCACTATCTGTGTGTGTCTGTGTGTGTAATTACATCCATATGTGTGAAAGGTGGATGTAATAGATGTGTATATCATGGGGAAAAAATTATGGGACGACTAATACAAACCAGCATATCTTCAGCACTTTCTCTTGTCCCTTTAAGCCTGATCTCGTCACAAGCTTCAAAGGGCCTTATTTGTTTTCCGATGACAAACTTTGACTTTGGATAGGAACCAATCAATATTTGGAGGCGTCTGTGTATAAAGAGTTATTTCATCTATTGGGACACCGCATTACAAACACATTGATTCCCCGAAGTGGGAAGTGAAACCAGCTTTAGGTACTTGATACAAAGCCTTATTGAGCACCTGGACATTCTGCTTGTGGTTTGTCATGAGTGGTTGTGGTTTGTCATAACAGAGTGTTGGACCGTAAGAGATAAGAAGATTACAACTCTCATCGGCAGCCTGGGTTGACCTTGTCTGGGGATTGTTTGTGGGTTTTAGTTTAGCCTCTGGATCTGGTGTGGTGCAGCTACACTCAGAATGACTACAGTGGTTCTATGGCTCTTCATTGTGGCTGGAACGTGCCACAGCGTTCTCTGTTCAGGTAACCTGTGTTAATGGACTGTAATTACATGTTCATTTGGGTTCATATGTCTGAAGATACGGCCGCCTTACTGCATTGTCCGTCTCCATTGGCAACATATGCTTCTATTGTTAAACTGAGAGCTCAATTTAACACAAAAAGTCACTAGTATGTAGCTGATGTACAATACATTAAATACCCCAGATAGTATGAATATGAGTATGAATGAAGCCCCAGGTAACTGTTTGCACGGAGTCTGTTGTAGCATGAACTAAAACATTTGTTTTGGTTTCAGAGGACCACCTGCGCGACATGGACAGTTTCATAAGTGCCGTAGAGCAGGCTGAGGACTCTAACCCAGACCTGTCCCCACTAGCCCTTGTGAGGAGACTCCGCAGGACGGCCGGACACGAGGACCCACTCACCCTGCACTTCCTGGGGGCCTCCAACAACATCAGCCACACCCACACCTCCGTGTTCAACACCACTCTCTTTGGCTTCTTCGACAAAGCCATCCACCATTTTGTGACGGACCGTGGTGAGGAGAGAGGGGTTGTTCTGACCCAAGATGGCACCACAGTGGCCATCGCTCCCATGCTTCTAGGCATTGAGGTGGGTCTGAAAGCTAAGCTTGAGGGCACCCCTCCTCTGGGCATGTTTCCCCTCACCTTGGCCAAAAACCTAGGGTTGTCGTTCCTTAGCCTCCAGGACTTTCCACCCGCTCAGCGTCTGGGGCCGGATGGCTGCTGGGACAACTTGACCAACCCAAGGGTGTTCAAGCTGTCTAGGGTGCCCACCCTGGCCACCGATGCCCTGGTCAATGGGGGATTGGATGGGTCCATTTTGGGCATGGATCTTGCCACCCTGGCCCCCTCTGAACAGCCTGGTAAACTCAGCGAGTTGCTGAAGGGTTACTACAACCATGTCCTGGAGGGGCAAGACCTGGGGGTTGTATCCAGCCACATCAGCCCCAAGCGTAGAGAGATTTCCCAAGCCCTGCTGGGCACCCTGGACACCCAGAGGCAGGTGATGGAGACCCTATACCTGGTGTGGAGGCTGGAGGACACTCAGTGGATAGCCAAGGATACAGGGGTGGAAAAAGCAGTGAGAGACGGAATGCTGGAATTTGTCCACAGATACTGGGGTGAGTCTCAGGGTGGGGGAGAGGGAATCATGTACCCCTGTAATTATGAAATTGTAGGTGATAAATGGCTATTCATTTGAAGTCTGTAAATATGAAGAGTAATTGAACCTGATGAACCTCTGGTTCAACCTCTCCTCTCCAGAATGCCCTCCCATCATCCCACGGTGTCAGTGGGGGGCAGCCCCCTACCGAGGGTCTCCCTTCCCTCTTGCCCTGCCCCTCCCCTTCCTGTATATCCACCACACCTACGAGCCAGACAGGCCCTGTCACTCCTTCAGGCAGTGCTCCAGGAGCATGAGGGCCATGCAGCGCTTCCACCAAGAAGACCGCGGCTGGGCCGACATCGGATATAGGTGAACTTTGACCCCCTCATCCATTCGCAGATATTAACAAACCCTTTATACTAAGCTTCATAGATGGAGACAAGTGTGCTGTGTCAGCCTACAATTACTGAAGCAGTCATATTATAGAAAATCTTGACGTGTTATTTATTACACAGTATAACTGTGCAATATAAAATGACAAGATGCTATAACAGGAATCAGGGTTGTGAGATAATGCAATTTGTTTTACCACTCCAACTCCTAAATGTATGTTCCGCTCAGTTTTGTGGTGGGTTCTGACGGGTACATCTACGAGGGGCGCGGCTGGCATCACCTTGGCACCCACACCAAGGGGCAGAACTCTTATGGTTACGGCGTGGCCTTCATTGGCAACTACTCCTCCTCTCTGCCCTCACTCCACGCCCTGGATCTGGTGCGCCAACACCTGGCCAAGTGTGCAGTGGATGGCGGGCGCCTGCAGGCCAACTTCACCCTCCATGGGCACCGGCAGCTGGTGGACACCTCATGTCCAGGAGACGCCCTCTACTCAGAGATCAGAGGCTGGGAGCACTTTGGGGTGAGAGACTGTTCAGTATTTTTGGCTACTATACCGTCAGTCAATGTCAAATGTATCCCTTTAATACATACACAATCAGAAGGGCATCACAGTTCCACCAGAACACTATTCAGTCATAATACAATTGTGCCCTTTTTCCTATATTAGACATTAGTGATAAACACTATAAAGTGATAAACACACATTAATCTTTTTGTCCACTGTTGATATTGATGCTGCTGACATAGCAACCTTTTACAGGAAACCAGCTCATCGAGAAAGGACCAATGAAGAAGACAAGCATGTAAAAAGCAGTGTGGAATAAAACCAGTTTTGTCAAAATGTCTCATTGGATTGGATGGGGGTATCAATTTGTTATATCCATGATAATAGTGTGTTTTAGAGTTATAACAGTGTATAACACTCACCCTTATGGTTGTCACTGCTTCACATTACAGTATTGTAATACAACAGAGAGACATGTACAGTATACTGAACAAAAATATTAGAGCAACATGTAAAGTGTTGGTCCCATGTTTCATGAGCTGAAATAAAAGATCCAATACATTTTCCATATGCACAAAATGCTTATTTCTCTCCAATTTTGTGCTGAAATATATTTACATTCCTGTTAGTGAGCATTTCTCCTTTTCCGAGATAATCCATCCACCTGACAGGTGTGGCATTTCAAGAAGCTGATTAAACAGCATGATCATTACACCGGTGCACCTTGTCCTGGGGACAATACAGAGCCACTCTAAAATGAGCAATTTTATCACACTACAAAATACCTCAGATGTCTCAAGTTGAAGGAGTGTGTAATTGGCATGCTGACTGCAGGAATGTCCACTAGAACTGTTGCCAGATAATTGAATGTAAATGTATCTACAATAAGCCACCTCCAACGTTGGTTTAGAGAATTTGGCAGTATGTCCAATAGGCCTCACAACCGCAGACCACCTGTAACCACACCAGCCCAGGACCTCCACATCTGACTTCTTCACCTGTGGGATTGTCAGAGATCAGCCACCGGGACAGCTTAGGATACAGCCCCTTTGTGGGGAAAAACTCATTCTTATTGGCTGGACCTGGCTCCCCAGTGGGTGGGCCTATGCCCAGTCATGTGAAACCCATAGATTAGGGCCTAATTTATTTATTTAAAATGACTGGTTTCCTTATATGAACTTATAACTCTTATAACATAACATGTTTTTGATCAGTATAGCTGCATCTGTCGAGAGAGAGAGAGAGACAGTGGCACCCAGTGGCATAAGAATGACTTCTGGCACCAAGGCTACAAGAGGATCCAGGATAGATGTGTTCCACTCAATGACTGGGTTCCACTCATTGTTAATGTGTTCCACCACATTGTTAATGAATTAAAAGTGAATAGCAATTCAATTACTGTAAACATCGCCGTTAACACAAAAATAACATCAGTTTTAGCGGGCGTATGGAGAATGTTTGGCCCTATTGGAATACTTTCAAATTGTTTTGGATAATGAATTATACATCTTGGCTATCTGTCCAATTGATAAAACACATATTTACCAGGTTGTGAGAGTGAAATGTTTAACAGATGTGTCAGTTAATATTAATTTGATTTGATTTGGATCTCTTTTAGTCCCCATTTGGACTAATCTTCCAAGAGTTCTTAAACATTAAAACACAATTTATAATACAAACACATTTTCACAAATAATACAAACATACATAGTATACTAACATAATGACCCAATAAATACTAAATTCTTCATCTACTATAGTCCCACAACATTTGTATGTATAATATTTAAATGGTTTTAAAATAATGTTTATATGTATATATTGTGGTGAACAGCAGGTTAACCACCAGGGGGAGACTCATCGAGACGTGGTAACAGATGGAGTGCAGATCACGAGGCGATGGCTCCATCTGCTGGATGTGCCAGGTCTCGACGGGCTCTCCAGCCAGGACTAATTGGGGCTGATTGGGAGCTGGTGAGTGATTAAGGGCGGATTGCTCACCAGCTGTGCGAGGCCCATAAAGCTGCCAGAAGGGCAGTATACATGAAGGGAGAGAGAGGAAAGGACTCTCGTGTTAGTGTTAGTGTTAGTGTTAGTGTTAGTGTTAGTGTTAGTGTTAGTGTTAGTGTTAGTGTTGCGGTTGCGGAGGTAACAAGCGGGAGTTCAGTTTTGTGCCAGACCCCGAACACACGGTATCCCGGAGAGGATCTCATGGGGGAGACCTATCTTTTTCTTTTTGATCTATTATTTAAATAAACACCCTTGAAATTGAGCTAATCCTTCTCTGTCCATGTCTGATCTGGGTAAAACATCTTAACCAAACCCACTGGTCTGCCTCAATATTGAAGGTTTCTGGTTTTGTAATTTCATTTTTTCAATTTCTTTATTGCTCTAAATCGAAATGTTTTTTTTTTTTTGCCTATTTCTCTTTTCTGTCTGGATAACGCATAGCTGGTGGACAATCAATTCCTAGTATTACGGAATGTCTGTCTCTTACCAACTGAATACCGTTGTGAATGGAACTTGGCCGTTTTAAATTATGTATATTATGAAATAAAATAAGCATTTATTTTCAATTATCTTGTCGATTGATGACCAACCAAGAACATTGCGCATGACTGCAACAGAAGAACCATATATCCACCTTAAAACAATCCTTGCTGCTTTGTTCTGTGCAATCTACAGCCTCCTAACTTCACTTGATGATGCATTTCCCCAGACCACAGAATAGAAGTTCAGCTGACTCAATCAATGCTTGTTTTATTTGCTTAATTTTTTTCTGGTAAATTTAGCTATCCTTCCGATTATGCATGTTTTAATATATATTTTTTAATAGATTAGTAATTTTAGTCATCCATGAGAAGCAGTTGTCTAGCTGCACTCCCAATAGTTTGGTTTCTAACACCTCTTCAATTTATACTCCTCCCATACTTAATTGTATCCCATGTTGCTTTGGCCTATTCCTAGTGGAAAAGACCAACATAACATTGGTGTTCTTGGTGTTTAAAACAAGTTTGTTCTGGCAAACCCACTCCCGGATATTCTCCAAATCTCCTTGTAAAGCTTGCTGTTCCTGTTGAACTGATTGTCTTGCTGCGTAAATTGTATCATCTGCAAATATAGTAGCTTGAGTTTCAGCTAAGGCATAGGGAAGGTCGTTGGTATATATTAAATAATGAAGTGGCCCAAGGCAGCTGCCCTGCGGTATTCCACAGTTTAACACATGAGGGGAAGAAAATGAACCATTGATATAGGTGGTCTGTTCCCTGTCAGATATGACTGTACCCAATTCAATGCTACCTCCTTAAAACCATAATGCTTAAATTTTGTCAAAATTATTTCCTGATCCACTAAATCTGATCTAAAAATACTACACCCACAAACTTGCCATTATCCATAGTATTGAGCCACTGGTCAGTCATGCCAAATAATGCAGTGGTAGTGGAATGGTTTTTGAGACAAGCATGCTGATTGGCTGTAATCGGATCATTATTTTCCATGTACTCCCATATTTGTCTACTCACAATACGCTCCAATATCTTACTGAGTGTAGGGAGAAGACTAATTGGTTGACTATTGGCATGAGTAATGGGTTCTTTGCTGTCTTTCAGACATTTGCAAACATCCCCTTTTCCAGTGACCAATTAAATATGTATTTCAGTGGAACTGCAATCTGGGGAGCAGCACAGCGAAGCAAAAAATTGTCCATAAGACCATAACCTGTAGATTTACCATCAGGTAATGACTTCAATAGGTTTAACACCTCCTCCACTGACACCGTTTGCAGACTAAAAGATCAGGTCTTGTTGCTCATAATATGATCATCAATCCATTGGACAATAGTTTGTTTGGAAGAATGTTTACATTGTTGCTCAGTAAATTAATTGTCTTTGTAAAAAAATCTGCAAAATGATTGGCAATATCAACTGGTTGTGTTATTATTCTCCCGTCAACCTCCACACTAGATGGGCATGATGAGATAGATGTGCCAAGTAAGCCCTTAACTGTGTTCCATACCGTTTTAGAATCATTTTTACAATCAATAAAAGCATTGTTGTAAAATAACTTTTTGTTCATTCGATTCAATTTAACTGCATAACTACGTAATGTTCTATAATTCTGTTCATCAATTTCTAAATTTGACTTGGCTGCTAAGACTTTTGCCATATTTCTTTGAGAAAAATCCTCACCCAGTTCATCATCAATCCATGGAGATGGACGAGCACCAGCTATACTCTTCCTTAGTGGGGCATGATGGTCCATTACCTCAGTGAGCAAATCAATAAAACATTCTGTAGCGTGATTTAGTTCATCCCTTTATTCTTTGGACCCTTGGTGTTCATGGTTATGGTCACAATATTATGGTCTGTCCAGCCCACTGGCATTGCTCTGGCTTTTAAGCATTGCAATGGTATATTACAGAAAATCAGATCAATAAATGTGTCTGAACGATGGCCCAACTTAATTGAGTATCATTAACCATTTGTTTCAAACCACAGTTCTCGGCATATCTCATCAATTCTGTTCTATTTGAATTATTGTGATCCTTCCAATTTATATTAAAATCACCCAAGATAAATACATCTCTGTTGCTATCTGTGGCCTGGTCAAACCCAGTACATAAGTCATCCAGATAGGACACCTTAGAGTTAGGAGGTCTATACACACATCCCACCAATATGTATGTACTTGAGCCCATAGTGCTTCTAATTGACATACATTAAGGTCATCCCTCCTCTTAAAAGGTATGTGATTCTGAAAGGACAGTGCAACACCCCCACCATTCCTATTCCTGTCTCTTCTCAGTAGACTATATCTATGAATGTTCATTTGCCCATCCTTTACAGACGCATCTTACATGCGTTTCCGTCAAAGCCAAAATATGAATATGATTTATGTTGACCAAGTTAAAAAACTCGTGTATTTTGTTAGGAAGGCTACATACATTAACCTGAGCTATATGCAGCCCTTTCCTTATCAAGTGGAGATCAATAGAGCATATATTCATTATAGTTGAAGTTGTCATGATACACTAGAACAGACAAACTCAGATTTGAACATTAAATTAAAATAGACAGAGAGTTACTCCAGAGTCCCGATCCAATTTCCAGTTGATATAAAGTGTATCCATCACCATGGAGATTCGTTGATTCAGGCAACGCTTTTCCTTCATGATGGGATATATGTTTTTTTCTCCTTTCATTGACCTCGATGGGAAAGTGATCATTCATTCCAAAATCAGTGTTTCTGAGTTCTCTGCCCATGTTCTTTGTCATTTCCTTTTGCTTAAATTTGTCAAAAGATGCAATAATAGCCCGTGGCCTATTTCCAGAGGCTTTACCTATTCTATGGTCTCTGGAGAAAGTGGCATTACGCACAACATCAGTGGGCAGTTTTAGTTGAGTTGACATAAAGTCTCGGAATGTGTCCTCGCAGACTCTGCTGTTGTCATTCTCCGGTATCCCTGAAAATATTAGATTGTTCCGCATTGATCGACACTGTACATCAAGCAAGGTTTCTTTAAGTTGTTTGTTCTCCCTTTGCACCACCCCCACCTTCCCATGAATAGAGTCTACAGTACCTTTCAGCGCAGTGTTCTCTTTCCTTAGATCATCAATCTGACGTTGGCTGAATTCTAGACTAGCACATAATGCATTGATGTCCTCTCGTAATATATCCAAGATATCAAGTTTGGCAAGCCTTTCATTGATGGATTTTAACAAGTCAACAACCATGTCAGTAAACCTCTCCCCACGCACCTTCTTACTAAGGGATGGTTTCGTTCCATCGTTGATACCTATTTTCCAACTTGGTTTTGGTTTGTTTATTGATTTGGTTGGATGTCCTTAACAATGCTTGAATCCTCCGAAACCAGCGACATGTTTCTTTTGAGTTCGTAAGTATCTTTCGTCAATGAATCGTTCAAGCTCTTCAATGG
This sequence comes from Oncorhynchus nerka, assembly GCF_034236695.1. Taxonomy (NCBI): domain Eukaryota; kingdom Metazoa; phylum Chordata; class Actinopteri; order Salmoniformes; family Salmonidae; genus Oncorhynchus; species Oncorhynchus nerka. Next base: position 37,038,081 of record NC_088410.1, read on the forward strand.
ATTTTGAATCATCCAGCGTGTTAACAGACACACAAACAAATTGTCCTCGATTTCAATCAAATGATTGAACATTATTTTTAATATTCTTATTCATTTTTTGTTTTGTAAAATTCTGTCATATTTATTTGCTTTATCAGCATGGATTAACAATCGTGGCATATTTGTTCAATCATCACTGATTTTGCTATTTTCATACACTTTCAATGTATTAAAAGTACAGTATAATGTTAAAAATCCACCACTAGTCATTGTTGATACCTAAGCATACTGTAAATCGTATTGATTGATTCTGTAATTAATTTCATATCGCCTACTTTAAATAGCCTGTTGTCTTCAAGTTTGAAGCGATTTTTAAACCAACACATTTTAATATTGTATTGCATGTTTTATATATTTATCTAACCCGTTTGTATGCGAATTTCCATCGTCAATAAACCATCATAAATGACGTTTTTTTCCAAGTGACATCGCGTCAAAATGTTACAGGATCTGTAATCATTAGGGAGAAATAGGATTGGCCAGAGGCAAATGATACAACAGGATAAATAAATGTGCTTAGAAATGTACGACGTTGTGCGCAATAAGGAACGTGTCACCATAGAAATAGAATCTATATTAGAATTCCATGCTCGTCACAATGTCCAATTAACATACATTTGAATTCCTAATTCTATGTGTATTACTCAGAGGTTAACTTATTCACAATCACAACCAGCCTACAGTATATCGATAGCAAACGCGAATTCTTCATTCAAGTCAATCAAAAAATCGTATATTTTTTCCTGTTCTCAGTAAGGTAAGTAGGTTTTCCCATAATGAGAAGGACCGATGTTGCACGCATTCGACATTTTCGAAAAACGCGTTACTTGGATCATATCGAATCTGTTAGCTATACAACCAATTTATCGATCATCTAAGATGACTTGCGTCCTCATCATAATTAAGGTCTCATTAATCTAATCTGCACTTTTATTGTTTATATTGCATGTTGTTGTTCTATGTAAAGTATAATGTATATTATTCCCATTTAGATAACTTTTTCCAGCATTACTTTGAAAAATACAGATGTACTGCTGTAGACATCTGGTTTTGGATTCTGTGCTCAGTAACCCTCGCTCTTTCTTCAGCACTTTGGCCAACAAAAACAAATAATCAAAAAAGGGCTCATCACTCTCCATGGAGGAGCAGTTAGTTTGTGCCATGAACCAATTCATATCACTCTCTGCTTGCCACATTCTAAATGGTTAAGTCACTAATTGAAGACTCTATTGCAGAAAATGCTCAAGAGGCAATTCCGTACATTGAAAGCCCAGGGAAGACTCCCACTGGACCTCCCTCTGAGACCAATGAAGGCCTGGCTCCTGGCAGGGAAAAGAGTCTTCTTGGAGTGAGTGCAGTGTTCTCAGACTATTTTTGAATTGTACGAAACGTTATACTTCATTTAGGTAACTTGAGTTTATCACATCATTAGACAAGTGTAAATGATAACACGAATGTATCAAAATATATTAGACGACAGCAATAGTTTGATAGATAGTGTAGACAGACATAGTCTGATACATTTCCATATTCACATGAAGGCGTGAGACAGAGACATGGAAGAGATGGAGGAAGGTCTGTGTAGCTGAATTGGTGAGAACTATGTAGAGCAAACATTACATCCACTGTAAAGCCCTTAAGATATCAGCAAGCTCATTTTTGGACCAAAAGAGAAAAACAGTAGCTATCAGTTCAAATTAATAATTTCTCCCATCATTTCAATGATGGACCAGTGTCCAGTCTCACCTGATACATCAACAGTCTGTTAATTACATATTATGTTGTTACATAGACTTGGGATGCAAAGAGGGGCCTGGAATTACAGGAGACAGAGAGAGTTCTCCTGGTCAGTTGCCAGAGAGTTCAGGATGAATTAAGGATGTCTGATTTCACTGTGGACACGGCGCCCAACAAAGCCATCCAGCTTCTGAAAGAGGAGTGTTGGAAGTTGAACTTCTTGCACCTAAAGGATGAGACATGCCAGGCCACTGAGGTAAGACATAAGAGCCATCTGCAATGCCAATATTGTTTCTTTGAATAAAATGTCAAGCATCTTTGTCAGTTCTATGTATAATATGGTTTTCAAAGTTGGTCAATGTTACAGTCAACTTTGGATGTCTTTGGTTTGTTGTATTTGTGAAGTAGCTATAGGATAGTTATGTATGTCTCTGTCCATTTACAGCTCACTGAGCTGTATGGACATTCTGAGACCTCTTCAAAGGAAACTCTAATTGAAGAGAAAAGTCCAAAGACCAAGTGCCCGTCCAGCGTCGCTGGGGCTGCTGACATTGACAACACCAATGAGGAGGCTTCAGAGGAGTCTCCGAATAACAATGTGGTGGACTTTCAGGATGAGTCGCTGGCCCTGGTCAGTGTGGAGAAAGACGCTGCTGGAGATGGAAAGGTCCTCAGCAAGGTGGTGAAGCCCAAAGGGTGTCTGAAGGAGAGCTGCAAAGATCAGCTAACCCCAACAATCTATGATATGATTACGGAACTACCAAAGGTAAGGAACAAGAAGCCTGTTTCGGAAATGAAAGGTCAAGTGTCTTTGCAAATTGGGTGTATCAGAGATGTCTCAAGCGGGACAATTATACAAATAAACTGCTATAATCTTTGACTTTGGATGTCTGTGGTATGTTTTGTGAAAAAGGACAGATATCAGTTTTGTTCTTACTATTTCATTGCTCTGCATTGTCTGCTTAGTCCTATTTCGGATCCACTGAGAGCCTTCCTGAGATGTGTATCAGAGGTCCAAAGGTGTGCAGTGGAGTGCCTGATGTGTCAAATGCAGTGGGAGAGGTGTCCAGTGACACAATGACGACTGAAGCTGCTGAAGACCTTCTGGACACTGGAAATGTCCTGAGAAAGGTGGTGCAGCTATCCACCGAGAGCCATGCTGAGGTGTGCAATGGAGAGGGTGAGTTGTGCAGCGGTCCTGAGGTGTGCAGCAGAGGTCCTGAGGTGTGCAGCGGAGGTCCTGAGGTGTGCAGCGGAGGTCCTGAGGTGTGCAGCGGAGGTCCTGAGGTGTGCAGCAGAGGTCCTGAGGTGTGCAGCGGAGGTCCTGAGGTGTGCAGCGGAGGTCCTGAGGTGTGCAGCAGAGGTCCTGAGGTGTGCAGTAGAGGTCCTGAGGTGTGCAGCGGAGGTCCTGAGGTGTGCAGTGGAGGTCCTGAGGTGTGCAGTGGAGGTCCTGAGGTGTGCGGCGGAGGTCCTGAGGTGTGCAGTGGAGGTCCTGAGGTGTGCAGTAGAGTCCCTGAGGTGTCAAACCCAGTGGAAGAGGTGTCCAGTGATACAAAGACAGAGGCTGCTGAAGAACTTCGGGACACTGAAAATGTCCTCAGCAAGGTGGTGAAATCCAAAGGGTGGCTGAAGGAGGGCTGGGAAGATCAGCTGACCAAAGACTTCAATGATATGATTGCAAGACTCCCAAAGGTATGGAACAAGAAGCCTGTTTCGTGAATGAAAGGTCAACTGTCTTTCTAAGTGGGGTGCATCAGGGTTGTCTGAAACTGGACAATATTATAAATTAGCTACTAATCTTTGACTTTGGATGTCTGTGGTATGTTTTGTGAAACAGCTAAAGGACATATGTGTTGTTCTTACTCTTGCACTGCTCTGCATGGTCTGTTTAGTCCTATTTTGGATCCAACGAGAGCCTTCCTGAGGTGTTCAGCGGAGTGCCCGAGGTGTCGAACGCAGAGGAAGTGGTGCGCAGTGACACAAAGAAGCAGAAGAAAAATGGCTTTCTACGATTCTTCCGATGTGTGTGGAAGTTCTTCACATGCACCAACAGCCTCCCAAAAGAGGAGTGACTCAAGCACACACAACTCCAGGCAACACTTTCTCCACCATCTCCCCCTTTCCTTCCAACTGGCTCTTTTTAATAATACAAATAAAGGGGATCTGAACTACAACAAAAAACTGTTTTCATGAGTGTTTTTCATATGACTTACTATAGTATGAAGAATGCTTTAAATAACACTTACTAATTAACTATCCAGACAATTAAGCTGTTTTAGAAGTGCTTAAGTATGCATTAATCACAGTATTACTGCATTACACACTAGTAAATATGTACAAGATCATTTGAGACACTTTGCATATTAATGTAAGTTTGTGGTTGAATGGCTCTACTGTGGGCTATTTTCCTAATCAAAACCACAACTTTATTTGCAGAGCACATTTCTTACAGATGATGCATTTCAAAATGCATAGAAAATAAAAGGTTAGAAATATAAAATGAGAAATGAAAATAGTAAAGCAATCACAGTGGACATGAGAGACTAATGCACTAAAATAAATGAAAATAAATAAGATATATACAATGGTAAAATAGATAGTAGGACTAAGCGAAAGCATGGCTAATAAGTAGCTCTTCAAAATGTCAACAGTTTGAGGCCTTCAGATCCTCCGGCAGGCTGTTCCAAAGGCCAGGACCATAGTGGCTGAAGGCAGCCTCACCACACGTTTTGGTTCTCACCATTGGAACAACTAAAAGACCCGTGCCAGAGGATCTGAGGGACCGACCGGGCACATACAGTATCTTAAAGCATATCAGACATGTACTCAGGTGCAGGGCCACGTAGTGCTTTTAAAATCAATTATAAAACTACAGGCAACCAACGCAACAGTTCAGTTGTATTGGTGTAATGTGCCCTCCAGTGTTTCTGAGTAAAGGTTTAGATAAATGATGGTTGTTGTGGTGGGGCTTTGACAAAGCTATTGGAAGTTGCTAGTGTGTCTTCTAAGTCAGGTTTAGGTTGCATAAGGAGACATTCCAAAGGAGGCTCCACAACTCAAAGGAGAGTACTTTGAAAATGGTTCTCTGGTCTGGCACTGATCAGAGAGAACTGTATTGTGGAAACCTGTTTTCACCTATCCAATGGTGTTGGATCAGATTTCTTGGCTGTCGGTCCAATTCAAACTCACAGTCACAATGTCATGAAACACACATTGACCAGTGTGTGAGATTGAAGTATTTAACAGGTGCATGTGTCACAACTGTGCAGCATCAACATAGGAAGTGGTTTAGAGTCTTTCAAACCTGTTTGGCTGGCAGGAAGTCCCGCTGGTTTAGACAGGAAACTGAGCCCAACAGCAACTGAACACAAACAACCACATGTATCTGTGTCAGATGACCCACAGATGGTGATGATGTTCTATTAAATGTCATTCAATAAATATTCTACATCTTGTCGTCGTTAATGTCTGAATTTCAAGTTTGATCCGAATAGTTGATAGAACTGGTGAATGAGACAGACCCCTAGACAGAGTTGTGAAATGTCTCAGCTTCCCATTGTTACGATAGCATCAGATCAGATGTCTCAAATGAGGTGGATACGCAGGACGGCAAGGCATGAGGACCCATTCACCCTGCACTTCCTAGGGGCCTCCAACAACATCAGCCACACCCACACCTCCGTGTTCAACACCACTCTCTTTGGCTTATTCGACAAACCATCCACCATTATGTGAAGGACCATGGTGAGGAGAGAGGGGTCATTCTGACCCAAGATGGCACCACAGTGGCCATCGCTCCCATGCTTCTAGGCATTGAGGTGGGTCTGAAAGCGAAGCTGGGCATGTTTCCCCTCACCTTGGCCAAAAACCTAGGGTTGTCGTTCCTTAGCCTCCAGGACGGCTGCTGGGACAACGTGACCCACCCCAGAGTGTTCCAGATGTCGCGGGTGCTCACCCTAGCCACCGATGCCCTCGCCAACAGGGGAATGAATGGGTCCATCTTGAGCATGGATCTTGCCAGCCTGGCCCCCTCTGAACAGCCTGGTAAACTCAGCGAGGTGCTGAAGGGTTACTACAACCATGTCCTGGAGGGGCAAGACCTGGGGGTTGTATCCAGCCACATCGGCCACAAGCGTAGAGAGATTGCCCAAGCCCTGCTGGGCACCCTGGACACCCAGAGGCAGGTGATGGAGACCCTATACCTGTTGTGGAGGCTGGAGGACACTCAGTGGATAGCCAAGGATACAGGGGTGGAAAAATGCAGTGAGAAACGGAATGCTGGAATTTGTCCACAGATACTGGGGTGAGTCTCAGGGAAGGAGAGATGGAATCATTGTTACGATAAACTAGGAGTGGTGGGTGGAATCAGGCGCAGAGAGCAGGGTTCAGTCGTTTGTCAAATTTATTCCCAAGCGCAACAAAAACGGTCACGCCAATACACTGGGCGGATACAAGTTGCCAGTCCAAACAATAGGACAAAAATAGTCCGGAGAAATAAAACACAAACAAATAACACCATCCAACACAGAGTAACAAGAAACAAGCCTGCACAACTACCCAGCAGGCTTAGTGCCCTTAAATAACCTACAAACAAACCCTAATACAAAACAGGTGTACCCAATTACCCAATAACCAAAAACAAACGGAAAGGGAATTGATGGCAGCTAATAGGCCGGCGACAACGACCGCCGAGCACCGCCCGAACAGGAAGAGGCACCATCTTCGGCGAGGTTCGTGACAGTACCCCCCCCCCTGACGCGCGGCTCCCGCAGCGCGCCGACCCCGGCCTCAAGGACGACCCGGAGGACGAGGCGCGGGGCGATCCGGGTGGAGGCGGTGGAAATCCCTCAAGAGGGAAGGATCTAAAATGTCCCTCCCCGGTACCCAGCACCTCTCCTCCGGACCGTACCCTTCCCAGTCCACGAGGTACTGCAGGCCCCTCACCCGGCGTCTCGAGTCCAGAATAGCTCGTACTGTGTACGCCGGGGACCCCTCGATGTCCAGAGGGGGTGGAGGGACCTCCGGTACCTCATTGTCTTGTAGGGGACCAGCTACCACCGGCCTGAGGAGAGACACATGAAACGAGGGGTTAATGCGATAATAAGAGGGAAGTTGCAATCTATAACACACCTCGTTTATCCTCCTCAGGACTTTAAATGGCCTCACACACTGCGGCCCCAGCTTCCGGCAGGGCAGGCGGAGGGGCAGGTTTCGGGGCGAGAGCCAGACCCTGTCCCCCGGTGCGAACACCGGGGCCTCACTGCGGTGGCGGTCAGCGTCTCTCTTCTGCCGTTCACTGGCCTGCCTGAGAGAATCCTGGACTGCCCGCCAGGTCTCTCTAGAGCGCTGTACCCACTCCTCCACCGCAGGAGCCTCGGTCTGACTCTGATGCCACGGAGCCAGGACCGGCTGGTAACCCAGTACGCATTCGAATGGCGACATATTCGTGGACGAATGCCGAAGAGAGTTCTGGGCCAACTCTGTCCACGGGACGTACCTCGCCCATTCTCCCGGCCGGTCCTGGCAATACGACCTCAGAAACCTACCCACTTCCTGGTTTACTCTCTCCACCTGCCCATTACTTTCGGGGTGATAACCAGAGGTAAGGCTGACCGAGATCCCCAGACGCTCCATAAACGCCTTCCAAACCCGGGACGTGAACTGGGGACCCCGATCGGAGACGATATCCTCTGGAACCCCATAGTGCCGGAAGAAGTGAGTAAATAGAGCCTCTGCAGTCTGTAGGGCCGTAGGGAGACCAGGCAATGGGAGGAGACGGCAGGACTTAGAGAACCGATCCACAACGACCAGAACGGTAGTGTTCCCCTGGGATGGGGGAAGATCAGTAAGGAAATCTACCGAGAGATGGGACCATGGCCGTTGTGGAACCGGGAGGGGCTGTAACTTCCCTCTAGGAAGGTGCCTAGGAGCCTTACTCTGGGTGCATACCGAACAGGAAGAGACATAGAGCCTCACATCCTTAGCTAAGGTGGGCCACCAGTTTTTCCCCCTAAGACCCCGCACTGTCCTATCAATCCCCGGATGACCCGCAGACGGTAGTGTGTGGGCCCACCGAATCAATTTATCACGGACACCAAGCGGTACGTAACTTCGACCAGTCGGACACTGTGTAGGCGCAGGTTCAACCATCAACGCCCGCTCGATGTCCGCGTCCACCTCCCACACCACTGGAGCCACCAGCCGAGAGGCTGGAAGGATGGGAGTGGGTTCGATGGACCGGTCCTCGGTGTCATAGAGACGGGACAGCGCTTCGGCCTTATTGTTGAGGGAACCTGGTCTGTAAGAGATCGTAAATCTAAAACGTGTAAAGAACATGGCCCACCTAGCCTGACGCGGATTTAGTCCCCTCGCTGCTCGAATATACTCCAGATTACGGTGGTCAGTCCAGATGAGGAAAGGGTGTTTAGCCCCCTCTAGCCAGTGTCTCCACACCTTCAGGGCTTTTACCATAGCTAGTAACTCCCGGTCCCCCACATGATAGTTCCGCTCCGCCGGACCCAGCTTCTTAGAAAAGAAAGCGCAGGGACGGAGCTTCGGTGGCGTGCCCGAGCGCTGAGACAGCACGGCTCCAACCCCAGCCTCGGACGCATCCACCTCCACTATGAATGCTAACGAAGGGTCCGGATGCGCCAACACGGGAGCCCCAGTGAACAGTGCCTTCAACTGGTTGAAGGCTCCATCAGCCTCTGCTGACCACCGCAGACGCACCGGCCCCCCCTTCAGCAGTGAGGTAATGGGCGCCGCTACTACTTGGCCAAAACCCCGGATAAACGTCCGGTAGTAATTGGCAAACCCTAAAAACCGCTGCACCTCCTTTACCGTGGTCGGAGTCGGCCAATTACGCACGGCGTTAACGCGGTCACACTCCATCATCATCCCCGAGCTGGAAATGCGATAACCCAGGAAGGAAACGGCTGGTTTGGAGAACACACATTTATCAGCCTTGACGTATAGGTCATGCTCCAGCAGTCGCCCAAGAACCTTGCGCACCAGGGAAACATGCGTGTGGTAGAATAAATCAAGATGTCATCAATATAGACTACCACACCCTGCCCGTGCAAGTCCCTGAGAATCTCATCTACAAAGGATGAGTGGGTACCCAGTGGGTACACGTGACTCCGGGGAAGTGCAGCGTTCTCCTGGAGGTTTATCACGCAATCCCACTGTCGATGAGGTGGTAATTTGGCCGCTTTCTTCTTACTAAAAGCGATAGCCAAATCGGCATATTCTGGGGGAATGCGCACGGTGGAAACCTGGTCTGGACTCTCCACCGTCGTGGCATCGATGGAAACTCCTATACACCTATCTGAACACTCGTCTGACCACCCCTTAAGAGCCCCCTGTTTCCAGGAAATAAGGGGATTGTGAATAGCCAGCCAGGGAACCCCCAACACAACCGGAAACCCAGGTGAATCAATAAGGTAGAAACTGATCCTCTCCCTATGATTCCCCTGCGTTACCATGTCCAGCGGAATCGTGGCCTCCCTGACCAGCCCTGACCCTAACGGTCGGCTATCTAAGGAGTGCACGGGGACAGGTGGGTCTATCTGCACTAACGGAATACCCAATTTACGGGCGAGTCCACGATCCATAAATCTCCCAGCTGCGCCTGAATCGACTAGCGCCTTATGCTGAAGAGAGGGGAAAAACGCAGGATTTTTTTTTTTACAAAAACATGTGACCAACAGGGAGCTCTGGGTGAGTTTGGTGCTTACTCACCTGGGGTGGCCGAGAAGTGATGCGCCGACCATCTCGACTCCCAGAGGAACTCCTCCAGCACCGGTCCGAAGTGTGTCCTCTCCGTCCACAATAGGAGCAGGAGGAGCCCCCTCCTCTGGTCTCCCTAGATGCAGCTCCTCCCAAATCCATCGGAGTGGGAGAGCTGGAAGGTGGAATTAACAGGACCCCTTCTGAACGCCCGCGGGCAGCTAGCAGGTTGTCCAATCGAATAGACATGTCTATTAGTTCATCCAGGGAGAGAGTTGTGTCCCTGCAAGGTAGCTCCCGACGGACGTCCTCCCGGAGACTACACCGGTAATGGTCCATCAGGGCCCTGTCATTCCACCCAGCACCAGCAGCTAGGGTCCTGAACTCCAACGCGAAGTCCTGTGCGCTCCTCGTCTCCTGTCTGAGGTGGAACAGTCGCTCACCCGCCGCTTTACCCTCTGGTGGGTGGTCGAACACAGCTCGGAAACGGCGGGTGAACTCCAGGTAGTTGTCACGAGCCGAGTCCGGACTGTTCCAGACCGCGTTAGCCCAGTCCAGGGCCCTGCCCGTTAGACAGGAGACGAGGAGGCTCACACTCTCCTCACCCGAGGAAGCCGGACGCACGGTAGCCAGGTAGAGCTCTAGCTGGAGCAAAAATCCCTGGCACCCAGCCGCCGCTCCATCGTACTCCCTCGGGGGGGAGAGACGCAGTGCGCTGGACCCAGAGGACGACGTAGGTGGAGTAGGTGGTGTCGGCAGTGGGGGAGCTGGGGTAGACGTCGGTAGACCACTCCTCTCCCATCGCTCCATCCTCTCCATCATCTGGTCCATCGCTGTACCGATCCAATGGAGGACAGCTGTGTGGTGATGGACGCGCTCCTCCATAGTGGGGAGAGGGGTGGTCGCTGCTCCTGCTGACTCCATTTTTCGAGGTGCAGGCTTCTGTTAGGATAAACTAGGAGTGGTGGGTGGAATCAGGCGCAGAGAGCAGGGTTCAGTCGTTTGTCAAATTTATTCCCCAGCGCAACAAAAACGGTCACGCCAATACACTGGGCGGATACAAGTTGCCAGTCCAAACAATAGGACAAAAATAGTCCGGAGAAATAAGACACGAACAAATAACACCATCCAACACAGAGTAACAAGAAACAAGCCTGCACAACTACCCAGCAGGCCTAGTACCCTTAAATAACCTACAAACAAACCCTAATACAAAACAGGTGTACCAAATTACCCAATAACCAAAAACAAACGGAAAGGGAATTGATGGCAGCTAATAGGCCGGCGACGACGACCGCCGAGCACCGCCCGAACAGGAAGAGGCACCATCTCCGGCGAGGTTCGTGACAATCATTTACCCCTGTAATTATGAAATTGTAGGTGATAAATGGCTATTCATTTGAAGTCTACAGAATATTGGTCTGTAAACATGAAGAGTAATTGAACCTGTTCTACTCTGGTTCAACCTCTCCTCTCCAGACTGCCCTCCCATCATCCCACGGTGTCATTGGGGGGCGAAACCCTACCGAGGGTCTCCCTTCCCTCTTGCCCTGCCCCTCCCCTTCCTGTATATCCACCACACTTTTGAGCCAGACAGGCCCTGTCACTCCTTCAGGCAGTTCTCCAGGAGCATGAGGGCCAATTGTACACCCAGAGTGCATCAAACATGATTTAGAGATGGTTTATGGAAAAGTGCTTATTTCTGTATGTTGCAACTTGCTGAAAATTGTCCACAGTGTTCATATCGTCTCGAATAAACAGCACAGCAAACATTTTATATCCAGAGTGCATCAAACATGACTTAGAGATTGTTTACGGAAAAGTGCTTATTTCTGAATGTTGCAACTTGCTGAAAATTGTCCACAGTGCTCATATTGTCTCGAATAAACAGCACAGCAACATTTGTACACCCAGAGTGCATCAAACATGATGTAGAGCTTGTTTATGGAAAAGTGGTTATTTCTGTATGTTGCAACTTGATAAAAACTGTCCACAGTGTTCACATCGTCTCGAATACACAGAACATTTTTTTTTTTTACATCCAGAGTGCATCAAACATGATTTAGACCTTCTTTATGGAAAAGTGGTTATTTCTGCATTTCAATGTTGCAACTTGCTGAAAACTGTCCACAGTGTTCATATCGTCTCGAATAAACAGCACAGCAAACATTTTATATCCAGAGTGCATCAAACATGACTTAGAGATTGTTTACGGAAAAGTGCTTATTTCTGAATGTTGCAACTTGCTGAAAATTGTCCACAGTGCTCATATTGTCTCGAATAAACAGCACAGCAACATTTGTACACCCAGAGTGCATCAAACATGATGTAGAGCTTGTTTATGGAAAAGTGGTTATTTCTGTATGTTGCAACTTGATAAAAACTGTCCACAGTGTTCACATCGTCTCGAATACACAGAACATTTTTTTTTTTTACATCCAGAGTGCATCAAACATGATTTAGACCTTCTTTATGGAAAAGTGGTTATTTCTGCATTTCAATGTTGCAACTTGCTGAAAACTGTCCACAGTGTTCATATCGTCTCGAATAAACAGCACAGCAAACATTTTATATCCAGAGTGCATCAAGCACTCTTAGTGCTTATTTCTGAATGTTGCAACTTGCTGAAAATTGTCCACAGTGTTCATATTGTCTCGAATAAACAGCTAATTGTTTTGGCTAATGATTTATACATCTTGGCTATCTGTCCAATTCATGAAACACATATTGACCTGGTTGTGACAGTAAAATGTTTAACAGTTAATATTAATTAAACAGGCCTAAATCCTCGATTTCAAACAAATTATTGTTAACACGCTTTATCAGCATGGATTAACAAATCATGGCATATGTGTTCAATAAACACTGATTTATCTATTTTCATACACTTTCAATGTATTAAAAGTACAGTATAATGTTAAAAATCCACCACTAGTCATTGTTGATACCTAAGCATACTGTAAATCGTATTGATTGATTCTGTAATTCATTTAATATCGCCTACTTTAAATAGCCTGTTGTCTTCAAGTTTGAAGCGATTTTTAAACCAACACATTTTAATATTGTATTGCATGTTTTATATATTTCTCTAACACTTTTGAATGCGAATTTGCCAATGTAAACAAATGTTCATAATTTACGTTTTTTCCCCAGTGACATCGCGTCAAAATGTTACAGGATCTGTAATCATTAGGGAGAAATAGGATTGGCCAGAGGCAAATGATACAACAGGATAAATAAATGTGCTTAGAAATGTTCGACGTTGTGCGCAATAAGGAACGTGTCACCATAGAAATAGAATCTATATTAGAATTCCATGCTCGTCACAATGTCCAATTAACATACATTTGAATTCCTAATTCTATTTGTATTACTCAGAGGTTAACTTATTCACAATCACAACCAGCCTACAGTATATCGATAGCAAACGCGAATTCTTCATTCAAGTCAATCAAAAAATCGTATATTTTTTCCTGTTCTCAGTAAGGTAAGTAGGTTTTCCCATAATGAGAAGGACCGATGTTGCACGCATTCGACATTTTCGAAAAACACGTTACTTGGATCATATCGAATCTGTTAGCTATACAAACCAATTTATCGATCATCTAAGATGACTTGCGTCCTCATCATAATTAAGGTCTCATTAATCTAATCTGCACTTTCATTGTTTATATTGCATGTTGTTGTTCTATGTAAAGTATAATGTATATTATTCCCAGTTAGATAACTTTTTCCAGCATTAATTTGAAAAATACAGATGTACTGCTGTAGACATCTGGTTTTGGGTTCTGTGCTCAGTAACTCTCACTCTTTCTTCAGCACTTTGGCCAACAAAAACAAATAATCAAAAAAGGGCTCATCACTCTCCATGGAGGAGCAGTTAGTTTGTGCCATGAACCAATTCATATCACTCTCTGCTTGCCACATTCTAAATGGTTAAGTCACTAATTGAAGACTCTATTGCAGAAAATGCTCAAGAGGCAATTCCGTACACTGAAAGCCCAGGGAAGACTCCCACTAGACCTCCCTCTGAGACCAATGAAGGCCTGGCTCCTGGCAGGGAAAAGAGTATTCTTGGAGTGAGTGCAGTGTTCTCAGACTATTTTTGAATTGTACGAAACGTTATACTTCATTTAGGTAACTTGAGTTTATCACATCATTAGACAAGTGTAAATGATAACACTAATGTATCAAAATATATTAGACGACAGCAATAGTTTGATAGATAGTGTAGACAGACATAGTCTGATACATTTCCATATTCACATGAAGGCGTGAGACAGAGACATGGAAGAGATGGAGGAAGGTCTGTGTAGCTGAATTGGTGAGGACTATGTAGAGCAAACAGTACACTCACTGTAAAGCCCTTAAGATATCAGCAAGCTCATTTTTGGACCAAAAGAGAAAAACAGTAGCTATCAGTTCAAATTAATAATTTCTCCCATCATTTCAATGATGGACCAGTGTCTAGTCTCACCCGATACATCAACAGTCTGTTAATTACATATTATGTTGTTACATAGACTTGGGATGCAAAGAGGGGCCTGGAATTACAGGAGACAGAGAGAGTTCTCCTGGTCAGTTGCCAAAGAGTTCAGGATGAATTAAGGATGTCTGATTTCACTGTGGACACGGCGCCCAACAAAGCCATCCAGCTTCTGAAAGAGGAGTGTTGGAAGTTGAACTTCTTGCACCTAAAGGATGAGACATGCCAGGCCACTGTGTTAAGACATAAGAGCCATCTGAAATGTCAATATTGTTTCTTTGAATAAAATGTCAAGCATCTTTGTCATTTCTGTGTATAATATGGTGTTCAAATTTGGTCAATGTTCCAATCAACTTTGGATGTCTTTGGTTTGTTGTATTTGTGAAGTAGCTATAGGATAGTTATGTATGTCTCTGTCCATTTACAGCTCACTGAGCTGTATGGACATTCTGAGACCTCTTCAAAGGAAACTCTAATTGAAGAGAAAAGTCCAAAGACCAAGTGCCCGTCCAGCGTCGCTGGGGCTGCTGACATTGACAACACCAATGAGGAGGATTCAGAGGAGTCTCCGAATAACAATGTGGTGGACTTTCAGGATGAGTCGCTGGCCCTGGTCAGTGTGGAGAAAGAGGCTGCTGGAGATGGAAAGGTCCTCAGCAAGGTGGTGAAGCCCAAAGGGTGTCTGAAGGAGAGCTGCAAAGATCAGCTAACCCCAACAATCTATGATATGATTACGGAACTACCAAAGGTAAGGAACAAGAAGCCTGTTTCGGAAATGAAAGGTCAAGTGTCTTTGCAAGTTGGGTGTATCAGAGATGTCTCAAACGGGATAATAATACAAATAAACTGCTATAATCTTTGACTTTGGATGTCTGTGGTATGTTTTCTGAAAAAGGACAGATATCTGTTTTGTTCTTACTCTTTCATTGCTCTGCATTGTCTGCTTAGTCCTATTTCGGATCCACTGAGGACCTTCCTGAGATGTGTAGCAGAGGTCCCGATGTGTGCAGTGGAGTGCCTGAGGTGAGTAACAGAGGTCCACGGATCTGCAGTAGAGGTCCAAAGGTGTGCAGTGGAGTGCCTGAGGTGCCAAATGCAGTGGGAGAGGTGTCAAGTGACACAAAGAAGACAGAGGCAACTGGAGACCTTCTGAACACTGGAAACGGCCTGAGAAAGGTGGTGCAGCTATCCACCGAGAGCCATGCTGAGGTGTGTAATGGAGAGGCTGAGCTGTGCAGCGGTCCTGAGGTGTGCAGCAGAGGTCCTGAGGTGTGCAGTGGAGGTCCTGAGGTGTGCAGCGGAGGTCCTGAGGTGTGCAGCGGAGGTCCTGAGGTGTGCAGTGGAGGTCCTGAGGTGTGCAGCAGAGGTCCTGAGGTGTGCAGCAGAGGTCCTGAGGTGTGCAGCGGAGGTCCTGAGGTGTGCAGCGGAGGTCCTGAGGTGTGCAGCGGAGGTCCTGAGGTGTGCAGCGGAGGTCCTGAGGTGTGCAGCGGAGGTCCTGAGGTGTGCAGCGGAGGTCCTGAGGTGTGCAGTGGAGTCCCTGAGGTGTCAAACCCAGTGGAAGAGGTGTCCAGTGATACAAAGACAGAGGCTGCTGAAGAACTTCGGGACACTGGAAATGTCCTCAGCAAGGTGGTGATCCCCAAAGAGTGGCTGAAGCAGGACTGGGATGATCAGCTGAACAGAGACTTCAATGATATGATTGCAAATCTCCCAAAGGTAAGGAACAATAATCTTGTTTTGTAAATTAAAAAGGTCAAACGTCTTTGTAAGTGGGGTGTATCAGGGTTGTCTAAAACTGGACAATATTATAAATGAGCTACTATAATCTTTGACCTAGTTTTTGTTTTTAAATGACAGATGTGTTTTCCTTACTCTTTCATTACTGCACTGTCTGTTTAGCCCTATTTCGGATCCATCGAGAGCCTTCCTGAGGTGTCCAGTAGAGGTCCTGAGGTGTCAAACGAAGTGGAAGAGGTGTGCAGTGACACAATGAAGATAGAGGCTACAGGAAATCTTCTGAAAACTGGAAATGGCCTAAGCAAGGTGGTGCTCCTATCCACTGAGAGCCGTCCTGATGTGTGCATTAGAGTGCCTGAGGTGTTCAGTGGAGGTCCAGAGGTATGCAGTGAAATGCCTGAAGTGTAACAGTGGATGTCCTGAGGTGTTCAGTGAGGTGTTCAGTGAGGTGCCTGAGGCACCAAACCCAGTGGAAGAGGTGTCCAGTGATAGAAAGACAGAGGCTGCTGAAGAACTTCGGGACACTGAAAATGTCCTCAGCAAGGTGGTGAAATCCAAAGGGTGGCTGAAGGAGGGCTGGGAAGATCAGCTGACCAAAGACTTCAATGATATGATTGCAAGACTCCCAAAGGTAAGGAACAAGAAGCCTGTTTCGTGAATGAAAGGTCAACTGTCTTTCTAAGTGGGGTGCATCAGAGTTGTCTGAAACTGGACAATATTATAAATTAGCTACTATAATCTTTGACTTTGGATGTCTGTGGTATGTTTTGTGAAACAGCAAAAGGACATATGTGTTGTTCTTACTCTTGCACTGCTCTGCATGGTCTGTTTAGTCCTATTTTGGATCCAACGAGAGCCTTCCTGAGGTGTGCAGCGGAGTGCACGAGGTGTCGAACGCAGAGGAAGTGGTGCGCAGTGACACAAAGAAGCAGAAGAAAAATGGCGTTCTACGATTCTTCCGATGTGTGTGGAAGTTCTTCACATGCACCAACAGCCTCCCAAAAGAGGAGTGACTCAAGCACACACAACTCCAGGCAACACTTTCTCCACCATCTCCCCTTTCCTTCCAACTGGCTCTTTTTAATAATACAAATAAAGGGGATCTGAACTACAACAAAAAATCTGTTTTCATGAGTGTTTTTCATATGACTTACTATAGTATGAAGAATGCTTTAAATAACACTTACTAATTAACTATCCAGACAATTAAGCTGTTTTAGAAGTGCTTAAGTATGCATTAATCACAGTATTACTGCATTACACACTAGTAAATATGTACAAGATCATTTGAGACACTTTGCATATTAATGTAAGTTTGTGGTTGAATGGCTCTACTGTGGGCTATTTTCCTAATCAAAACCAAATCACAACTTTATTTGCAGAGCACATTTCTTACAGATTCAAAATGCATAGAAAATAAAAGGTTAGAAATATAAAAATGAGAAATGAAAATAGTAAAACAATCACAGTGGACATGAGAGACTAATGTACTAAAATAAATGAAAATAAATAAGATATATACAATGGTAAAATAGATAGTAGGACTAAGCAAAAGCACAGCTAATAAGTAGCTCTTCAAAATGTCAAGAGTTTGAGGCCTTCAGATCCTCCGGCAGGCTGTTCCAAAGGCCAGGACCATAGTGGCTGAAGGCAGCCTCACCACACGTTTTGGTTCTCACCATTGGAACAACTAAAAGACCCGTGCCAGAGGATCTGAGGGACCGACCGGGCACATACAGTATCTTAAAGCATATCAGACATGTACTCAGGTGCAGGGCCACGTAGTGCTTTTAAAATCAATTATAAAACTACAGGCAACCAACGCAACAGTTCAGTTGTATTGGTGTAATGTGCCCTCCAGTGTTTCTGAGTAAAGGTTTAGATAAATGATGGTTGTTGTGGTGGGGCTTTGACAAAGCTATTGGAAGTTGCTAGTGTGTCTTCTAAGTCAGGTTTAGGTTGCATAAGGAGACATTTCAAAGGAGGCTCCACAACTCAAAGGAGAGTACTTTGAAAATGGTTCTCTGGTCTGGCACTGATCAGAGAGAACTGTATTGTGGAAACCTGTTTTCACCTATCCAATGGTGTTGGATCAGATTTCTTGGCTGTCGGTCCAATTCAAACTCACAATCACAATGTCATGAAACACACATTGACCAGTGTGTGAGATTGAAGTATTTAACAGGTGCATGTGTCACAACTGTGTAGCATCAACATAGGAAGTGGTTTAGAGTCTTTCAAACCTGTTTGGCTGGCAGGAAGTGCCGCTGGTTTAGACAGGAAACTGAGCCCAACAGCAACTGAACACAAACAACCACATGTATCTGTGTCAGATGACCCACAGATGGTGATGATGTTCTATTAAATGTCATTCAATAAATATTCTACATCATGTCGTCGTTAATGTCTGAATTTAAAGTTTGATCCGAATATTTGATAGAACTGGTGAATGAGACAGACCCCTAGACAGAGTTGTGAAATGTCTCAGCTTCCCATTGTTACGATAGCATCAGATCAGATGTCTCAAATGAGGTGGATACGCAGGACGGCAAGACATGAGGACCCATTCACCCTGCACTTCCTAGGGGCCTCCAACAACACCAGCCACACCCACACCTCCGTGTTCAACACCACTCTCTTTGGCTTATTCGACAAACCATCCACCATTATGTGAAGGACCATGGTGAGGAGAGAGGGGTCATTCTGACCCAAGATGGCACCACAGTGGCCATCGCTCCCATGCTTCTAGGCATTGAGGTGGGTCTGAAAGCGAAGCTGGGCATGTTTCCCCTCACCTTGGCCAAAAACCTAGGGTTGTCGTTCCTTAGCCTCCAGGACGGCTGCTGGGACAACGTGACCCACCCCAGAGTGTTCCAGATGTTGCGGGTGCTCACCCTAGCCACCGATGCCCTCGCCAACAGGGGAATGAATGGGTCCATCTTGAGCATGGATCTTGCCAGCCTGGCCCCCTCTGAACAGCCTGGTAAACTCAGCGAGGTGCTGAAGGGTTACTACAACCATGTCCTGGAGGGGCAAGACCTGGGGGTTGTATCCAGCCACATCGGCCACAAGCGTAGAGAGATTGCCCAAGCCCTGCTGGGCATCCTGGACACCCATAGGCAGGTGATGGAGACCCTATACCTGGTGTGGAGGCTGGAGGACACTCAGTGGATAGCCAAGGATACAGGGGTGGAAAAATGCAGTGAGAAACGGAATGCTGGAATTTGTCTCAGGGAAGGAGAGAGGGAATCATTTACCCCTGTAATTATGAAATTGTAGGTGATAAATGGCTATTCATTTGAAGTCTACAGAATATTGGTCTGTAAACATGAAGATTAATTGAACCTGTTCTACTCTGGTTCAACCTCTCCTCTCCAGACTGCCCTCCCATCATCCCATCCCATGATGTTACACAGTATAACCTGAAGCAAAATATAATAACAAGCTGCTATAACAAGAATCAGGGTTGTGAGATAATGCAATTTGTTTAATCACTCCAACTCCTAAATGTATGTTCCCGTCAGCTTTGTGGTGGGTTCTGACGGGTACATCTACGAGGGGCGCGGCTTGCATCACCTTGGCAACCACACCATGGGGCAGAACCCTTACGTTTACGGCGTGGCCTTCATTGGCAATTACTCCTCCTCTCTGCCCTCACTCCACGCCCTGGATCTGATCCACTGCCAAGTGTGCAGTGGATGGCGGGCGCCTGCAGGCCAACTTCACCCTCCACGGGCACCATCAGCTGGTGGACACTTCGTTTCCAGGAGACGCCCTCTTACTCAGAGATCAGGGGCTGGGAGCACTTTTAATACATACACAATTGTCACGACTTCCGTTCTGCGGTCGATGTCACCGGCTTTCCAGTCACCACCGATCCATGTTTCAGTTTCGTTTTGTTTTGTCTGTATTACACACGCCTGGTTTCAATTCCCATATCATGTTCCTTATTTAACCCCCTGGCAAACATTTATATTCTGTCTGTGTTGGTGTCTTTAGTGGTTGTTGTATGTGCTAGTTTGTATGTATGTTCCTATTTGGAATTTTTGCCTGACTTTTTGAGTAAACTCCGTTGTGTTGCTCAAAACCTGTGTCCTGCGCCTGACTCCGCTACATCTCTGCACCCAATCGCTGACAGAATCACGGACTGTTCAAATGGAGTCAGCAGGTGCAGCCAGCCCTTCTCTCCCAGTAGAGGAGTGTGTCCAGCAGCACGCGACCATATACACAGTCTAGGGACAGCCATGGATCACGTGCTGCAAACAATGGACCGATGGGAGAGAGGAGACTTCCTGTCAATCCTACATCATCACCTCCGCCCGCACCTCAACCTACACCGATGTCCACCCCTCCGTCGTCAGGACCCAGTGGGATTCGGCTCTCAGTGGGATTCGGAGGGTATGACGGAACAGCTGCCGGGTGGCATCGGTTCCTACTCCAGCTGGAGCTCTCCCTGGCAGCTGTTCAGCCGGCCCGTTCGGGACGCGAGAGAGTGAGCGCCCTCATCTCCTGCCTGACTGGAAAAGCCCTGGAGTGGGCCAACGCCATCTGGGGAAGGGAAGGCCCGACTGGATGACTATGAGGACTTCTCCCGCCGCTTCCATCTGGGGAAGGGAAGGCCCGACTCTGGATGACTATGAGGACTTCTCCCGCCGCTTCCATCTGGGGAAGGGAAGGCCCGACTCTGGATGACTATGAGGACTTCTCCCGCCGCTTCCATCTGGGGAAGGGAAGGCCCGACTCTGGATGACTATGAGGACTTCTCCCGCCGCTTCCATCTGGGGAAGGGAAGGCCCGACTCTGGATGACTACGAGGACTTCTCCCTGTTGAATTTATTATGGATTTATTATGGATAAATGAATAAACAATATCCCCATTTTAAATAGAATTGTATCTAGGTAAACTTATACTCTGTATGTTTGATAGACAATATGAGTTTATAAGAGGGTTGAGGACTGTGTAACCACATAAGGTCGTTAGCCTATGGTTGACCCAACTCTAACTTAGCTCTGGGGTTTTTAGATAAGGCCGTGAGTGCATTCCTAGGGTTTCTGTTAATTAAAACTGTCAGTTCAGTGGTGATCGATAATGTTGAGGGGTCAAAAGTTATCTGGGAGCGTGTTAGTAAGTTAGAATGAACTTTTCACCTTACTTTGTCCCAGGGGGTTCGGTTAAGGCAGTGAAATGACGTAATGATCTGTATTTAAACTGATGCATGTGTTTGACTGGTAGCTCCGAGAATAAATTATATTACCTATTATTTAAAGACTGGTCTGAGTCTATTTTATGCAAACAAGAAATCTTACAAATTCTCATAAAATAGATGAAGGGCTTTCAATTGATGAAAGCACATTGGCATAATTAAATTATACTAACAATTGGTCCTTCGAGTGGATTCCACAAACTTCTCTGTCGTCCGAAGGGAAAAGCCGAAAACCGTGCGCACGGACGAGGCTGGACTCGTAATTTAAAAGTCCTGGCCTCCAGCAGAGGTTTAATAACAGGCCGGTATATATATCTTAGGTCGACAGAGAACGTGACGGAATCGAACCGGCATTGCTTTTCCCAGTCTACAGGACAAAGGTAAATGGTCTTTATTCTCGAATTTGGGAGGAATTATTTAAGATATTTTTGATTGAAGGTGCTAAAGGAGTTTGGATTTAATCAATGATAGTTGCTTGAATATTTTGAACAAATACAATGTGTTTCTACTTTGTGGGTAACCAAAATCGATAGGAAGGAAGCGAGTCTGAAATGACTCGTGGTAAGGTGCACCACCGAAAGTAAACTAGGACTTAATCAATCTTGGCCTTGCAAACCAAAATATTTTTTAAGGGTGGGATATAGTAAGTATTGTTAGATGGGACGTTCATTCTGTACAAATAGGATAGCCATTAATTCAATAAACATACCTAAATAAAGTTTTTACCTAATAGTCTATCTGTATATGGGAAGTAGTCTGACTATGAAAAGTAGCAGATAGATATATTAAAACAGGTGAGGATAAATTAGGCTTGGTGAGAAGGCAGGGCAATTCTAGGCGAACATAATCACTGAACCCATTCAATACTGAAAGAGATTAATATCCAAGGGAGGAGAGGAAAGCCAATTCTAGAGTAGTGAGATATGAGATATTAACGTTGAAAGTCCCAAGGAACAATAGTTAATAATGAGCTTATAATTGTATAAGTGAAATGTAATGTCCAAATCAAAAGTCAGCTATAGATGAGGTTTCCAGGAAGGAGAATACATACTGATTATCATTAAAGAGTCACACACATAGTCAGACAGAGAAGCAACATAAGTAACTAAGTAACGGTAAATAGCAGATTCATAGAAAACACGCACATAGGTAAGTGATTAAATACCATAGCTACATAACGGTAAGGATTAAAGATGGGTATAAATTCCTCAAAGGAAGTGCCGAAACTACTGAGCCTAAAAGGAGCAAAGATGGGCTGCTCTCCGCTCCCGCAGATGAAAAAAAAGGTTAACCAATTGGGTGTAGGTGAGGGTATCAAACTATGTCCTTCTCGAATAAGCCAAAAATACAGAGGTCATTTAGTCGATGAAATAGTGGTGGTGAGAATACGGCTGCAGGAGCTACCTGCGGGATTATCACCCATATATGTGAATCCTGCTGAAGCCGAGGGAGGTATAATAGAGGTAGAAAAATGAATCAATTCGAGAAAAGAGCATAAGGCGAGTCAAAAGAAAAAGAGAAAATGTTTTAATTGTAACGAAATTGGACATTTCGCCCGGGAGTGTAACACTCCCTGCAAAATACGTCACTACCAATATTGTAGTTTAACTGAGGGAAAGGTCAGAGGCGACAATTGGGTAAAGAAAAAGAAGGGTCAGATACGAAGGGAGCGAGATTAATGAGAATCCTAATTGAGGGAAAACTTTGGGCGTTTAAATTAGTGCTATTTTCTGTTGTTCAGATGCCGGAGTAACAAATACAGATAACTGTAAATTGGGTCTATTTGCGGAGAATCTCAGTTGCATAGCATAGGTGGTATAGTGGTGAGCGTAGCAGTCTCACAACCTGCAGTCCAGGGTTCGGTTCCCAGCTGAGGTGTAAAAAATATATCTGAGCTTTTGGTTGTAATTAAACTAATTGTTTTGCAGAGAAAGTTATAGTCACTAGTATTGGTATAAGATATAAACTGAACGTTTTAAATAGTTTGTTTGGTTCAAATTGAAAGACTAATTCATTCAACTTAAAATAAGAACGAAGCGAATTTTGATGCAAGACTATGGTCGTATTGGTGCGTATTCCTTCAAAGCTCAGTTGTCATGATTCTGCACAACTCTCCCAGGACCTAGGATCAAGAGAGACGCTCGCTCAAGTGTTTTAGTACTATATCTCTTGACACAATGATGAAAATAATCATGGCCTCTAAACCTTCAAGCTGCATACTGGACCCTATTCCAACTAAACTACTGAAAGAGCTGCTTCCTGTGCTTGGCCCTCCTATGTTGAACATAATAAACGGCTCTCTATCCACCGGATGCGTACCAAACTCACTAAAAGTGGCAGTAATAAAGCCTCTCTTGAAAAAGCCAAACCTTGACCCAGAAAATATTTAAAAAACTATCGGCCTATATGAAATCTTCCATTCCTTTCAAAATTTTTAGAAAGGGCTGTTGCGCAGCAACTTACTGCCTTCCTGAAGACAAACAATGTATACGAAATGCGTCAGTCTGGTTTTAGACCCCATCATAGCACTGAGACGGCACTTGTGAAGGTGGTAAATTACATTTTAATGGCATCGGACCGAGGCTCTGCATCTGTCCTCGTGCTTTTAGACCTTAGTGCTGCTTTTGATACCATCGATCACCACATTCTTTTGGAGAGATTGGAAACCCAAATTGGTCTACACGGACAAGTTCTGGCCTGGTTTAGATCTTATCTGTCGGAAAGATATCAGTTTGTCTCTGTGAATGGTTTGTCCTCTGACAAATCAACTGTAAATTTCGGTGTTCCTCAAGGTTCCGTTTTAGGACCACTATTGTTTTCACTATATATTTTACCTCTTCGGGATGTTATTCGAAAACATAATGTTAACTTTCACTGCTATGCGGATGACACACAGCTGTACATTTCAATGAAACATGGTGAAGCCCCAAAATTGCCCTTGCTAGAAGCATGTGTTTCAGACATAAGGAAGTGGATGGCTGCAAACTTTCTACTTTTAAACTCGGACAAAACAGAGATGCTTGTTCTAGGTCCCAAGAAACAAAGATCTTCTGTTGAATCTGACAATTAATCTTAATGGTTGTACAGTCGTCTCAAATAAAACTGTGAAGGACCTCGGCGTTACTCTGGACCCTGATCTCTCTTTTGAAGAACATATCAAGACCATTTCAAGGACAGCTTTTTCCATCTACGTAAAACATTGCAAAAATCAGAAAATGATGCAGAAAAATGTATCCATGCTTTTGTCACTTCTAGGTTAGACTACTGCAATGCTCTACTTTCCGGCTACCCGGATAAAGCACTAAATAAACTTCAATTGGTGCTAAATACGGCTGCTAGAATCCTGACTAGAACCAAAAAATTTGATCATATTACTCCAGTGCTAGCCTCTCTACACTGGCTTCCTGTCAAGCAAGGGCTGATTTCAAGGTTTTACTGCTAACCTATAAAGCATTACATGGGCTTGCTCCTACCTATCTCTCTGATTTGGTCCTGCCGTACATACCTACACGTACGCTACGGTCACAAGACGCAGGCCTCCTAATTGTCCCTAGAATTTCTAAGCAAACAGCTGGAGGCAGGGCTTTCTCCTATAGAGCTCCATTTTTATGGAACGGTCTGCCTACCCATGTCAGAGACGCAAACTCGGTCTCAACCTTTAAGTCTTTACTGAAGACTCATCTCTTCAGTGGGTCATATGATTGAGTGTAGTCTGGCCCAGGAGTGGGAAGGTGAACGGAAAGGCTCTGGAGCAACGAACCGGCCTTGCTGTCTCTGCCTGGCCGGTTCCCCTCTTTCCACTGGGATTCTCTTCCTCTAACCCTATTACAGGGGCTGAGTCACTAGCTTACTGGGGCTCTCTCCCTGGAAGGGGTGCGTCACCTGAGTGGGTTGATTCACTGATGTGGTCATCCTGTCTGGGTTGGCGCCCCCCCCTTGGGTTGTGCCATGGCGGAGATCTTTGTGGGCTATACTCAGCCTTGTCTCAGGATGGTAAGTTGGTGGTTGAAGATATCCCTCTAGTGGTGTGGGGGCTGTGCTTTGGCAAAGTGGGTGGGGTTATATCCTTCCTGTTTGGCCCTGTCCGGGGGTGTCCTCGGATGGGGCCACAGTGTCTCCTTACCCCTCCTGTCTCAGCCTCCAGTATATATGCTGCAGTAGTTTATGTGTCGGGGGGCTAGGGTCAGTTTGTTATCTGGAGTACTTCTCCTGTCCTATTCGGTGTCCTGTGTGAATCTAAGTGTGCGTTCTCTAATTCTCTCCTTCTCTCTTTCTTTCTCTCTCTCGGAGGACCTGAGCCCTAGGACCATGCCCCAGGACTATCTGACATGATGACTCCTTGCTGTCCCCAGTCCATCTGACCGTGCTGCTGCTCCAGTTTCAACTGTTCTGCCTTATTATTATACGACCATGATGGTCATTTATGAACGTTTGAACATCTTGGCCATTTTCTGTTATAATCTCCACCCAGCACAGCCAGAAGAGGACTGGCCACCCCTCATAGCCTGGTTCCTCTCTAGGTTTCTTCCTAGGTTTTGGCCTTTCTAGGGAGTTTTTCCTAGCCACCGTGCTTCTACACCTGCATTGCTTGCTGTTTGGGGTTTTAGGCTGGGTTTCTGTACAGCACTTTGAGATATCAGCTGATGTACGAAGGGCTATATAAATACATTTGATTTGATTTGATTTGGTCGACTGTTGGAACATGACCTGTACGTCAAGGCTGAGAAATGTCTGTTCTTCCAACAGTCCGTCTCCTTCCAAGGGTACCGTTTTTCAGTGTCAGGGGTAGAGATGGAGATTGACCGCATTTCCGCCTTGCGTAATTGGCCGACTCCAACCACGGTAAAGGAGGTGCAGCGGTTTTTAGGGTTTGCCAACTACTACCTGAGATTTATCCGGGGTTTTGGTCTGGTAGCGGCTCCCATTACCTCACTGCTGAAGGGGGGACCGGTGCGACTGCAGTGGACAGCTGGGGCGGACAGGGCTTTTGGTCACCTGAAGGCTCTGTTTACCTCGGCTCCCGTGCTGGCTCATCCTGATCCCTCCTTAGCGTTCATAGTTGAGGTGGACGGGTACGCCACTAAAGCTCCACCCTTGTGCAGTCCTTTCGAAGAAGTTAAGCCCGGCGGAGCAAAACTATGATGTGGGGGACCGAGAGTTGTTGGCTGTTGTCAAGGCTCTGAAAATGTGGAGCCATTGGTTTGAGGGGGCTAGACACCCTTTTCTCATTTGGACTGACCACCTCAATCTGGAGTACATTTGAGCAGTGAGGAGACTGAACCCTCGCCAGGCAAGGTGGGCCATGTTTTTCACCCGTTTTGTTTTCACCCTTTCCTACAAACCAGGTTCCCAGAACGTTACGGCAGACGCACTGTCCCGGCAGTATGATACAGAGGAGCGGTCCACGGATCCCGCTCCCATAATTCCAGCTTCACGCCTGGTGTCAACGGTGGTATGGGAGGTGGATGCGGACATCGAGCCGGCGTGTTGTGAAGAGCCCACTCCACTCTTATGTTTCCTCCTGTTCGGTATGTGCACAGTGCAAGGCACCTAGACATCTGCCCAGAGGGAAATTACAACCCCTTCCCGTTCCACAACGACCGTGGTCACACCTATCGGTGGATTTCGTGACGGATCTTCCCCCGTCGCGGGGTAACACCACGATCCTGGTCGTTGTGGATCGGTTTTCTAGGTCCTGCCGTCTCCTTCCTTTGCCCGGTCTCCCTACGGTTCTACAAACTGCGGAGGCCCTGTTCACCCACGTATTCCGGCACTACGGGGTGCCTGAGGATATAGTTTCTGATCGGGGTCCCCAATTCACGCCTAGAGTCTGGAGGGCGTTTATGGAACGCCTGGGGGTCTCGGTCAGCCTTCCCTCAGGTTTCCACCCCGAGAGTAACGGACAGGTGGAAAGAGTCAACCAGGATGTGGGTAGGTTTCTTCGGTCTTATTGCCAGGATCGGCCGTGGGAGTGGGCGGTTTACATCCCTTGGGCGGAGATGGCCCAAAACTCCCTCTGCCACTCCTCTACCAACCTATCACCGTTTCAGTGTGTGCTGGGCTATCAGCCGGTCCTGGCACCATGGCATCAGAGCCAGATTGAGGCTCCTGCAGTGGATGAATGGTTTCGGCACTCAGAGGAGACATGGAACGCTGCCCATGTGCGGCTACAACGGGCCGTCAGGAGGCAAAAGGCGAGTGCTGACCGCCACCGCAGTGAGGCCCCGGTGTATGCACTGGGGGATCTGGTCTGGCTCTCGACCTGAAACCTGCCCCTTCACCTGACCTGCCGGAAGCTGGGTCCGCGGTTTGTGGGGCCATTTAAAGTCCTGAGGAGACTGAACAAGGTTTGTTATAGGTTACAACTCCCCCTGATTATCACATTAACCCCTCGTTCCATGTGTCTCTCCTCAGGCCGGTGGTGGCTGGTCCGCTCCAGCAGTCTGAGGTGCGGGAGGTTCCTCCGCCCCCTCTGGACATCGAGGGGGTCCCAGCGTATACCGTATGAGCCATCATGGACTCAAGGCGTCGGACGAGGGTGCCTTCAGTATCTCGTGGAGTGTGAGGGGTACGGCCCGGAGGAGAGATGCTGGGTACCGGTGGAGGACATCCTAGATCCTTCATTGCTACAGGAGTTTCACCGTCTCCACCCGGATCGCCCTGCGTCCCGTCCTCCGGGTCGTCCCCGAGGCCGGTGTCGGCGCGCTGCTGGAGCCGCGCGTCAAAGGGGGGGGTACTGTCACGACTTCCGCCGAAGTCGGCCCTTCTCCTTGTTCTCGTGATGTTCTGCGGTCGACGTCACCGGCTTTCTAGTCACCCCTGATCCATGTTTCAGTTTCGTTTTGTTTTGTCTGTATTACACACACCTGGTTTCAATTCCCATATCATGTTCCTTATTTAACCCTCTGGCATACACGTCTGTTCTGTACGTGATTGTTGGTGTCTTTAGTGGTTGTTGTATGTGCTAGTTTGTATGCATGTTCCTATTTGGAATTTTTGCCTGACTTTTTAGTAAACTCCGTTGTGTTGCTCAAAACCTGTGTCCTGCGCCTGACTCCGCTACATCTCTGCACCCAATCGTTGACAACAATCAAAAGGGCATCACAGTTGCACCAGAACACTATTCAGTCATTATACAATTGTGTCCTTTTTCCTACATTAGACATTAGTGATAAACACCAACATTAATCTTTTTGTCCACTGTTGATATTGATGCTGCTGACATAGCAACCTTTTACAGGAAACCAGCTCATCGAGAAAGGACCAATGAAGAAGACAAGCATGTAAAAAGCAGTGTGGAATAAAACCAGTTTTGTCAAAATGTCTCATTGGATTGGATGGGGGTATCAATTTGTTATATCCATGATAATAGTGTGTTTTAGAGTTATAACAGTGTATAACACTCACCCTTATGGTTGTCACTGTGTCACGACTTTCCCTGAACTTGGTCCCTCTCCTTGTTCGGGCTGTGTTCGTTAGTCGACGTCACCGGCCTTCTAGCCACCGCCAATCCACTTTTCATTTTCCATTTGTTTTGTCTTTGTTGTACACACCTGATTTCAATCCCACAATTACCTGTTCATTATTTAACCCTCTGTTCCCCATTGGTTTTTGTAAGTGATTGTTTATTGTACTTTCGGTCTGTCATGGTGTGCGTGTATTTGTTACTTTGCTTATTTGACATTTTGAGCAAAAATACATTGATTACTCATATCTGCTGTCCTGCGCCTGACTCTCTACACCAGCTACACGTAGGACCCATTACACATTGCTTCACATTACAGTATTGTAACACAACAGAGAGACATGTACAGCATACTGAACAAAAATATTAGCGCAACATGTAAAGTGTTGGTCCCATGTTTCATGAGCTGAAATAAAAGACCCCAGAAATGTTCCATACTCACAAGAAGCTTATTTCTCTCCAATTTTGTGCTGAAATAATGCATCCACCTGAAAGGTGTGGCATTTCAAGAAGCCGATTAAACAGCATGTTCATTACACCGGTGCACCTTGTCCTGGGGACAATACAGAGCCACTCTAAAAATGAGCAATTTTATCACACTACAAAATACCTCAGATGAATCAAGTTGAGGGAGTGTGTAATTGGCATGCTGACTGCATTAATGGCCACTAGAGCTATTGCCAGATAATTTAATGTAAATGTATCAACAATAAGCTACCTCCAACGTTGTTTTAGAGAATTTGGCAGTATGTCAAATAGGCCTTACAACCGCAGACCACCTGTAACCACGCCAGCCCAGGACCTCCACATCTGACTTCTTCACCTGTGGGATTGTCTGAGATCAGCCACCGGGACAGCTGAGGATACAGCCCCTTTGTGGGGAAAAACTCATTCTGATTGGCTGGACCTGGCTCCCCAGTGGGTGGGCCTATGCCCAGTCATGTGAATTCCATAGATTAGGGCCTAATTTATTTATTTAAATTGACTGATTTCCTTATATGAACTTATAACTCAGTAAAATTGTTGAAATTGTAGCATGTTGCATTTATGACTTTGATCTTAGCCTATATCAAATTGCTAAATTAATTGTTAGTTCATTAAAAGTGAATTACAATTAAATTACTGTAAACATCTTCATAAACGCAAAAATAACATGGTTTTAGTGGGAGTAGGGAGAATGTTTGGCCCTATTGAAAAACTTTGAAATTGTTTTGGCTAATGATTTATACATCTTGGCTCTGTCCAATTCATGAAACACACATTGACCAGGTTGTGATAGTGAAATGTTTTGCAGGTGTGTAAGTTAATATTAAACATTTATTAAAACAGGCCTAAATCCTCGATTTCAATCAACTCAAAGCATTGAACATTATTTTGAATATTCTT
The DNA here is from genome assembly GCF_034236695.1 of Oncorhynchus nerka. Taxonomy (NCBI): domain Eukaryota; kingdom Metazoa; phylum Chordata; class Actinopteri; order Salmoniformes; family Salmonidae; genus Oncorhynchus; species Oncorhynchus nerka. Next base: position 37,067,863 of record NC_088410.1, read on the forward strand.
ATTCATTTTGTATTTTGTAAAATTCTGTCATATTTATTTGCTTTATCAGCATGGATTAACAATCATGGCATATTTGTTCAATCAAAACTGATTTAGCTATTTTCATACACTTTCAATGTATTAAAAGTACAGTATAATGTTACAAATCCACCACTAGTCATTGTTGATACCTAAGCATACTGTAAATCGTATTGATTGATTCTGTAATTCATTTCATATCGCCTACTTAAATAGCCCGTTGTCTTCAAGTTTGAAGCAATTTTTAAACCAACACATTTTAATATTGTATTGCATGTTTTATATATTTCTCTAACCCTTTTGTATGCGAATTTCCATCGCCAATAAACCATCATAAATGACGTTTTTTTCCCAGTGACATCGCGTAAACATGTTACAGGATCTGTAATCATTAGGGAGAAATAGGATTGGCCAGGGGCAAATGATACAACAGGATAAATAAATGTGCTTAGAAATGTACGACGTTGTGCGCAATAAGGAACGTGTCACCATAGAAATAGAATCTATATTAGAATTCCATGCTCGTCACAATGTCCAATTAACATACATTTGAATTCCTAATTCTATGTGTATTTCTCAGAGGTTAATTTATTCACAATCACAACCAGCCGAATGCATATCGATAGCAAACGTGAATTCTTCATTCAAGTCAATCAAAAAATCGTATATTTTTTCCTGTTCTCAGTAAGGTAAGTAGGTTTTCCCATAATGAGAAGGACCGATGTTGCACGCATTCGACATTTTCGAAAAACACGTTACTTGGATCATATCGAATCTGTTAGCTATATACAACCAATTTATCGATCATCTAAGATGACTTGCGTCCTCATCATAATTAAGGTCTCATTAATCTAATCTGCACGTTCATTGTTTATATTGCATGTTGTTGTTCTATGTAAAGTATAATGTATATTATTCCCATTTAGATAACTTTTTCCAGCATTAATTTGAAAAATACAGATGTACTGCTGTAGACATCTGGTTTTGGGTTCTGTGCTCAGTAACTCTCACTCTTTCTTCAGCACTTTGGCCAACAAAAACAAATAATCAAAAAAGGGCTCATCACTCTCCATGGAGGAGCAGTTAGTTTGTGCCATGAACCAATTCATATCACTCTCTGCTTGCCACATTCTAAATGGTTAAGTCACTAATTGAAGACTCTATTGCAGAAAATGCTCAAGAGGCAATTCCGTACACTGAAAGCCCAGGGAAGACTCCCACTAGACCTCCCTCTGAGACCAATGAAGGCCTGGCTCCTGGCAGGGAAAAGAGTCTTCTTGGAGTGAGTGCAGTGTTCTCAGACTATTTTTGAATTGTACGAAACGTTATACTTCATTTAGGTAACTTGAGTTTATCACATCATTAGACAAGTGTAAATGATAACACTAATGTATCAAAATATATTAGACGACAGCAATAGTTTGATAGATAGTGTAGACAGACATAGTCTGATACATTTCCATATTCACATGAAGGCGTGAGACAGAGACATGGAAGAGATGGAGGAAGGTCTGTGTAGCTGAATTGGTGAGGACTATGTAGAGCAAACATTACATCCACTGTAAAGCCCTTAAGATATCAGCAAGCTCATTTTTGGACCAAAAGAGAAAAACAGTAGCTATCAGTTCAAATTAATAATTTCTCCCATAATTTCAATGATGGACCAGTGTCCAGTCTCACCTGATACATCAACAGTCTGTTAATTACATATTATGTTGTTACATAGACTTGGGATGCAAAGAGGGGCCTGGAATTACAGGAGACAGAGAGAGTTCTCCTGGTCAGTTGCCAGAGAGTTCAGGATGAATTAAGGATGTCTGATTTCACTGTGGACACGGCGCCCAACAAAGCCATCCAGCTTCTGAAAGAGGAGTGTTGGAAGTTGAACTTCTTGCACCTAAAGGATGAGACATGCCAGGCCACTGAGGTAAGACATAAGAGCCATCTGCAATGCCAATATTGTTTCTTAAAATGTCAAGCATCTTTGTCAATTCTGTGTATAATATGGTGTTCAAATTTGGTCAATGTTCCAATCAACTTTGGATGTCTTTGGTTTGTTGTATTTGTGAAGTAGCTATAGGATAGTTATGTATGTCTCTGTCCATTTACAGCTCACTGAGCTGTATGGACATTCTGAGACCTCTTCAAAGGAAACTCTAATTGAAGAGAAAAGTCCAAAGACCAAGTGCCCGTCCAGCGTCGCTGGGGCTGCTGACATTGACAACACCAATGAGGAGGCTTCAGAGGAGTCTCCGAATAACAATGTGGTGGACTTTCAGGATGAGTCGCTGGCCCTGGTCAGTGTGGAGAAAGACGCTGCTGGAGATGGAAAGGTCCTCAGCAAGGTGGTGAAGCCCAAAGGGTGTCTGAAGGAGAGCTGCAAAGATCAGCTAACCCCAACAATCTATGATATGATTACGGAACTACCAAAGGTAAGGAACAAGAAGCCTGTTTCGGAAATGAAAGGTCAAGTGTCTTTGCAAATTGGGTGTATCAGAGATGTCTCAAGCGGGACAATTATACAAATAAGCTGCTAAAATCTTTGACTTTGGATGTCTGTGGTATGTTTTGTGAAAAAGGACAGATATCAGTTTTGTTCTTACTATTTCATTGCTCTGCATTGTCTGCTTAGTCCTATTTCGGATCCACTGAGAGCCTTCCTGAGATGTGTATCAGAGGTCCAAAGGTGTGCAGTGGAGTGCCTGATGTGTCAAATGCAGTGGGAGAGGTGTCCAGTGACACAATGACGACTGAAGCTGCTGAAGACCTTCTGGACACTGGAAATGTCCTGAGAAAGGTGGTGCAGCTATCCACCGAGAGCCATGCTGAGGTGTGCAATGGAGAGGCTGAGCTGTGCAGCGGTCCTGAGGTGTGCAGCAGAGGTCCTGAGGTGTGCAGCGGAGGTCCTGAGGTGTGCAGCAGAGGTCCTGAGGTGTGCAGGAAGCGGAGGCTGAGGTCCTGAGGTGTGCAGCAGAGGTCCTGAGGTGGAGAGTCCTGAGGTGTGGTCCTGAGCTGAGGTGTGTCCTGAGCGGAGGTCCTGAGGTGTGTAGCAGAGGTCCTGAGGTGTGCAGCGGAGGTCCTGAGGTGTGCAGCGGAGGTCCTGAGGTGTGCGGAGGTCCTGAGGTGTGCAGGAGGTCCTGAGGTGTGCAGCGGAGGTCCTGAGGTGTGCAGCGGAGGTCCTGAGGTGTGCAGTGGAGGTCCTGAGGTGTGCAGTGGAGGTCCTGAGGTGTGCAGTGGAGGTCCTGAGGTGTGCAGCAGAGGTCCTGAGGTGTGCAGCAGAGGTCCTGAGGTGTGCAGCGGAGGTCCTGAGGTGTGCAGCAGAGGTCCTGAGGTGTGCAGCAGAGGTCCTGAGGTGTGCAGCAGAGGTCCTGAGGTGTGCAGCAGAGGTCCTGAGGTGTGCAGCGGAGGTCCTGAGGTGTGCAGCGGAGGTCCTGAGGTGTGCAGTGGAGGTCCTGAGGTGTGCAGCGGAGGTCCTGAGGTGTGCAGCGGAGGTCCTGAGGTGTGCAGTGGAGGTCCTGAGGTGTGTAGTGGAGGTCCTGAGGTGTGTAGTGGAGGTCCTGAGGTGTGCAGTGGAGGTCCTGAGGTGTGCAGCGGAGGTCCTGAGGTGTGCAGCGGAGGTCCTGAGGTGTGCAGTAGAGTCCCTGAGGTGTCAAACCCAGTGGAAGAGGTGTCCAGTGATACAAAGACAGAGGCTGCTGAAGAACTTCGGGACACTGAAAATGTCCTCAGCAAGGTGGTGAAATCCAAAGGGTGGCTGAAGGAGGGCTGGGAAGATCAGCTGACCAAAGACTTCAATGATATGATTGCAAGACTCCCAAAGGTAAGGAACAAGATGCCTGTTTCGTGAATGAAAGGTCAACTGTCTTTCTAAGTGGGGTGCATCAGGGTTGTCTGAAACTGGACAATATTATAAATTAGCTACTAATCTTTGACTTTGGATGTCTGTGGTATGTTTTGTGAAACAGCTAAAGGACATATGTGTTGTTCTTACTCTTGCACTGCTCTGCATGGTCTGTTTAGTCCTATTTTGGATCCAACGAGAGCCTTCCTGAGGTGTGCAGCGGAGTGCCCGAGGTGTCGAACGCAGAGGAAGTGGTGCGCAGTGACACAAAGAAGCAGAAGAAAAATGGCGTTTTACGATTCTTCCGACGTGTGTGGAAGTTCTTCACATGCACCAACAGCCTCCCAAAAGAGGAGTGACTCAAGCACACACAACTCCGGGCAACACTTTCTCCACCATCTCCCCTTTCCTTCCAACTGGCTCTTTTTAATAATACAAATAAAGGGGATCTGAACCACAACAAAAAAACTGTTTTCATGAGTGTTTTTCATATGACTTACTATAGTATGAAGAATGCTTTAAATAACACTTACTAATTAACTATCCAGACAATTAAGCTGTTTTAGAAGTGCTTAAGTATGCATTAATCACATTATTACTGCATTACACACTAGTAAATATGTACAAGATCATTTGAGACACTTTCAAATCAAATCAAATCAAATTTTATTTGTCACATACACATGGTTAGCAGATGTTAATGCGAGTGTAGCGAAATGCTTGTGCTTCTAGTTCCGACAATGCAGTGATAACCAACAAGTAATCTAACTAACAATTCCAAAACTACTGTCTTATACACAGTGTAAGGGGATAAAGAATATGTACATAAGGATATATGAATGAGTGATGGTACAGAGCAGCATACAGTAGATGGTATCGAGTACAGTATATACATATGAGATGAGTATGTAGACAAAGTAAGTTTGCAAAGCACTTTGCATATTAATGTAACTTTGTGGTTGAATGGCTCTACTGTGGGCTATTTTCCTAATCAAAACCAAATCACAACTTTATTTGCAGAGCACATTTCTTACAGATGATGCATTTCAAAATGCATAGAAAATAAAAGGTTAGAAATATAAAAATTAGAAATGAAAATAGTAAAACAATCACAGTGGACATGAGAGACTAATGCACTAAAATAAATGAAAATAAATAAGATATATACAATGGTAAAATAGATAGTAGGACTAAGCGAAAGCACAGCTAATAAGTAGCTCTTCAAAATGTCAACAGTTTGAGGCCTTCAGATCCTCCGGCAGGCTGTTCCAAAGGCCAGGACCATAGTGGCTGAAGGCAGCCTCACCACACGTTTTGGTTCTCACCATTGGAACAACTAAAAGACCCGTGCCAGAGGATCTGAGGGACCGACCGGGCACATACAGTATCTTAAATGATTATCAGACATGTACTCAGGTGCAGGGCCACGTAGTGCTTTTAAAATCAATTATAAAACTACAGGCAACCAACGCAACAGTTCAGTTGTATTGGTGTAATAGTGCCCTCCAGTGTTTCTGAGTAAAGGTTTAGATAAATGATGGTTGTTGTGATGGGGCTTTGACAAAGCTATTGGAAGTTGCTAGTATGTCTTCTAAGTCAGTTTTAGGTTGCATAAGGAGACATTCCAAAGGAGGCTCCACAACTCAAAGGAGAGTACTTTGAAAATGGTTCTCTGGTCTGGCACTGATCAGAGAGAACTGTATTGTGGAAACCTGTTTTCACCTATTCAATGGTGTTGGATCAGATTTCTTGGCTGTCGGTCCAATTCAAACTCACAATCACAATGTCATGAAACACACATTGACCAGTGTGTGAGATTGAAGTATTTAACAGGTGCATGTGTCACAACTGTGCAGCATCAACACAGGAAGTGGTTTAGAGTCTTTCAAACCTGTTTGGCTGGCAGGAAGTGTCGCTGGTTTAGACAGGAAACTGAGCCCAACAGCCACTGAACACAAACAACCACATGTATCTGTGTCAGACGACCCACAGATGGTGATGATGTTCTATTAAATGCCATTCAATAAATATTCTACATCTTCTTGACGTTAATGGTTGAATTTCAGGTTTGATCGGAATAGTTGATAGAACTGGTGAATGTGACAGGCCCCTAGACAGAGTTGTAAAATGGATGTCTCAGCTTCCCATTGTTATGATAGGATCAGATCAGATGTCTCAATCAGTGTTTTAAATTTTAAAAAGAGAGAAAGGTGTGAAGAAATATGAGCCATCTGTGTAAAAAGAAGGTACAGATGCAAACAATTAATATCTAGGCTAAATGAACAGAATCAGAACCAAGCATGTATTTACAGTTCATATACATGAAAGAGTTGGCAAGTGGGTAGGACATTTGAAAACTCTCTCTGTTCCTCTCTGGTGCTTTCAAATTGATCGGGGGAACTGACACACTTCCTGTGAGGTGGAGGACAACTACACAGACTAAACCTCCGTTTTAGTTACCTAAACCATACACGTGAAGAGATCCTGAGGATTTTAAGAGGAGATGTCTTTCTAGCTGCGGAGGAATTTAACAATGCTCTGTTCAAGACAAGGGGCCATTACAGAGAGGGTGGGAGGATTTGAGGTCAAGTGAAAAGAGAACTCTTTGATAGGATGACAAGGGAAAGAATGAGAGAGGTGAGAGAGCAGAGAGGCCAGTCAGAATACTCAAATACATGAAGAAGAAAAACAAAAAAGGTAGTGACACTCTGAAAGGAAGCAACCGCAGAGTGTGGGAGGTTGAGGGCGTGAAGACTCACAGCAAAGGAACTACACACGATGCAGTCAGACAGATGTTGCCAGATGACATTTTGGAACACAGAAATCAAAAAAAGAATCAAGAAAGAAAACACTTAGTCATCCTAAGTGATTACATTTTGATGAGACTTTAAGTAGGGAGGTAAGGACGACTTATTCCATTCTTGAAAACAGTGAGAGGAGCAAGCAACAAAAAAAGATAGCCACAAATACCAAGATGAAAATGGGCACAAACCAGGAGGCTGAATCTGAGCCAGAAGATAAACAGATTGCAGAGGAGACGGGCCCCACAGAGGAGGAGAAGGAGACACCTGCTGAGCATCCTCAAGACGCCCCTCCTCCTGAGGACGTCGACCCTCTCAACACCTACAAGTGGCACACTGGAGCCAAGGCAGCAACCCTCGACGGGACGAGAGGAGAGGGTGGAGAGACAGCATCAACAACAATAGAGAAGATGGAGAAGACCTCCACCACCAAATGGAGTAATAAGATGCAGAACTGGCGGAAAGCCCTGAGCGAGGACCCCGGGGACAAAGCCTCAACCGCTGGACGAGGAGGGGAGACCCCCAGGCTGGAGAAGAACCCTGCCTGCAGGAAGAACCCCTTCCGAAGGGCCCAGTCTGAGCCTCCAGGGTCGCTGTTCACTACCCAGTCCCCCTCCTCTTCAGCCCAGGCAACATCGGGACCGGGGGAAAGCGCAGAGGAATCGGAATCATCCCCCACGGACACGCCACAGAAAGGGGGCGGAGGGGCACTGTTCAGGAAGTACATACGCACCGTCTCCCAGAAGCTGAAGAGGCCCCGGTTGCTGAGCAGAAACAGCACCTCAACCCTCCTACAAGGTGAAGGCGCAGAATGCACACCACACCATTGCCTTGTTATCTGAATGCACACCTAGCACCACACATGACAGTACCATGCTCTTTCTTCTGGTTTTTAAGACGTCCAATATCACTGTGTGTGAACCATTTTGAGTACAGTTTTAAATTCTCGGTTTGAATTTGTATAGTTTAGTTAGTCTCCCCATTTTAGTCTAGTTTAGATTTTCAGTCATTTTACTTCAGTGAAATGCTGACATCTTGTGTTGGATACATGGCATTTAGTCTGTGTCTAAGAACCCATGATGAAGGTAGACATGGTTAGTAAGCATTTTACACTTTAAAGAAGTGAGTTTGCATAAAACCAAAAGCATTATAAATCAACCATACAGTCAGAGACCATTTTGAGTGGACTTCTCAGTCGGTCTATTCACCCAGGAGACGAGAATACACCTGAAGGTACAGAAATTGATTTTTTTTTTTAAGTACAGTATGTGATGTGATTTAGGAGAAGTTAATACAGCCATACTTAGAATAGAAAACAAACTGACACAGGATGTGTGAGAGTTGTGGTTCATCATAGATGGAGAGCGAGGAGGGGGCGGAGAAGATAGCGTCAAAACTAACTAGAAATGGGAGTGGCCATGTGCACCGTGTCAGATAACGACATCATGCCACAATTAGTCAGAATGTAAAACATCCAAGCCCCAGCGTGTGCACTCAATTATCCCCCAGAACGACCATTGCTGGTTTCCTCAGATTATATTGTAATCAGGAAAATTCAGAGAGCTCCACTTGTGCCAATGTCAGACACAGAAATAGAGTTAAAATAACTGTGTCCAATCAGAAGCATGACTAGGGACATCAAAATGAGTCAAATTAGTGGCATCTATTGTAGACCATGTCACGCAACTGTAGTTAGTTGTGTCACACAGACAGTTCCAATTTAAAGGCCAGGATTTCAAGCGACTATTGGAGTGATTTGGTCCATCCCATTTTGCACTGATCTACTGTGCTGTTGTCATGGTGTGTGTGTTTGTGTGTATAGATGCGGGTGGGAGCGGGCCTGCAGCTGCGTCCCAAGAGCTAGCCAGGCTGTCATGGGCCCCTCCCCAGGACGTCCCCGTTTGGGACATCAACAACTGTGTCCTGGAGGACGGACAGATCCTCATCACCCCGGAGGAAGAGGTACACGACACAGACCGCTCACATCACCAACACTGAACATTTCACCACACTGAACACTGCACTTCTATTAAACAACATGGAGTCAACACCTTGAAGCATTGCACTTAACAGTTAGTACTATTACTGGGAGCACTGCACTCTCAATGGAAACTCACACTTGACTGTGTGAAGTTGACAGTCATGGCTTCTCTCTGGGTTATTACGTGAGTGTGCATCTCTTCTACTCCCTCTCTCAGCCAGTGATGTGGACCCGGAACCGAGTCAGCAGCTGCCTGTCAAACCTCAGCATGCAGAACCTGGCAGATGTCAACATGGGTTAGTACGCCAATACCGCCACATGGCTTTAGACAAGAGGACTGTTTCATATGAATGGGGTTCCTGGAACTGTGATCAATACCTTGCTTTCTCTAATAGCTTTCCTAATGTCGTCATCAGAGACACAAAGGAGATACAACAGTGAAGTCCACTTTCTCATCAAAATGGCTGATCCGTAGAAATACAGACAGAGCGAGACTGAGTCAGGGATGTCTTTGCAAGGAGAACATCCAAATCGGCAGCATCACAAACCACTAGAGAGTCTAGCAGAGTAGCGGTAGAGCAGGCACAGAGGAAATAGCTGACGTGATTATGCTTGCGAGTGGCTTTCAAATTGTTTCCTCAAAATTTGGGGGGTAGATACCATCGCATCTGTGTGTTCCAGAAGATCAGTCAGGGCTGGTTGAGAAGAAGCAGTGTTTGTAGCGTGGCTTCTCTCATTCATGTTACTTTTATTAGTATTAGCTTGTGGACTTAGTCCGGCTACAGAATATTAGATATTGATTCGTTCTATGTGATGCCTACATTGGCCTACATTGGCAAGGCCCATTTGGTGAAGAGAGGAGAACCATGAGTTGTGAAACAGTGTTCACTCTTACGTGTGATTAGGAGGGTTCGACAGATCTCTCTCTCTCTCTCTCTCTCTCAATGATGGGATTTAGACGCTGGATTGCATGTGGAGGCGCATTGGGTAAGCAAAGGATTCGATTCCAAGAATTGTATACGTTTATTTGTACGGTCACAATTGCTATTGATCCCTACAAGTCTTTTACTTGATTATGTCTACGAAGGAGAATATCAAAAGGTGAATTTTTAACGAACGCTCTGAAGAAAAGTGATGTACTGTGTGATGGCTTTAGTTACTGCCATAGGTATATTTATTATTTCCGCCAAAAAAGTGTTTCAATGGTTGTTTTATTGACATGGTGTGACATGATTTTCTGCTCTGCAGTGGTATTCAGGGTTTTAGTAGTCTCTAAACCAAGCAAATCAATGTCTGAAATGAAGGCTGCACTTGCAAGGTTCCTGCCCTGTCTAGGCCACTAGACAAAAGTAATATCCGGTGTGACTGTCTGAACACTTATCAAAGGTTGACTCATTTTGAACACTGAGCCTAGTCATCCCTCAACCGTCTTACGTTAGACATTTCTTACTGTTGGAGAGACTTAAGCTAAAGTGGTGAACAATAACATTTCAAAGCCGGCATACTAATGTTCAGTTATACAGAACATGTACCGTTCTAGATTAGTTAGTCAAACTCAGTCTGAATACTCTTCAGCCTTGCAGCCTCGTCGATTTGAGCAGTTATTTGTTCGGTCTTCAGAGGAAATGCAGAAAGGGGGAAATGATTACACTTCCCCTGGTGGTTTCAGAGGACCGCAATTGAGTTTTTGGGGGAGATTAGATCAACCACTTGTTGTCTCTCCCCAATGGTTCCCAGATAAACAGGAAAATGTACACATGTACATATGTAAGACATGAGTGATGTGTAACGAGATATACAGTATATTTATGTTTATTTGGTGCAACAATAAGAGGCAACCCACAATGCCCACTTCACGCCTGAGACGCTCTGATAAAAGGTTGCCATTTTTTGAGGGCGGGATCATGTCAAGCCAAAAACTGTGTTTACATGCTAACTGTGTGCATCTCTTGGACCTGCAGAATGCAGCCCCGACCACATGGCCCCCACTGGAGGCCCCAGACTGAAGAGCCAAGATGGAGGAGTGAGGGTGAGCACTGCATACTCCACAGATAAAACACTGTTATTACATGATTCATGACAGCTCTGGATTTCCTGAGGATTCTGTATGACTCAGGGCCTGCTAATCAGTATGCCCCTGGGGATGAATTGAACTTCATCTACCCATCTCTCCCTCCCCCTCTTTAATTGTCTTCTTCCTGCCCTCTGTCTCAAGGGGCTGATCAAGCGGCGTTTCTATGGTGGAGCCATGCGAAAGAGCAATACCCAGTTAAACACCGTTGGGTTGAACAAAGGGAGCAGGTATGTGGTCAGTCTCATAGTGCTCTTGGTGTGTAAGGCAGGCTGTTCCTCCTTGACTCCTCTCGTCTCCTCCTCCCTGTCTGTTCAGCAGGCTCCATGGCTCACGGGAGTCCGTGTCCATCCCAGTCAGCGCTGCAGGAAACCTGGATCTGAGCGCAGACACCAGTACGGTCATCAGGCCTGTACACAGCTCCATCCTGGGGGAGAAGTACTGTTTTGAGGTAGGGCTGACCTTTGACCTGTAACTTCTATACCCGTCCCATGTCTTAAAGTGATTTGACCAGGTTCATGTTAAATACTGCCCAATAACATCTTTGCCTCACTCTGTCCTGTCATGTATTGACTGATGGCATTTTCCACCTTCACATTGACATCCTAGGTGATAAACTCAGAGACCAACCACTGTTTTGGGTGCACCTCAGCTGCTGAGCGAGACCGCTGGATAGAGGACCTGAGACGGGCTGCTCAGCCCAATAAGGTAAAGAAACTATTTAAAAACATTCATCTTCCATCTTCTACCAATTAAAGGAAAAGTTCTTTTTTACAACCAAATCACAAAAAAAAACACAAAGAAATGTAAATGGCATGTTATTTCACTTGTTTTTGTGAAACTTATCCCAAACAGCAAATCATTTCCTCATCCTTGTTGTATGTTATGGGGGCCCGAAGAAAAAAAACAAAGGCTCCAAAAACACCCAAATATGTCCTTTTAGAAACAGCAAATATCTCAGGGTAGTGATGCAGGTCTTTAAATGAATATACATGAAATTACGCCACTCCAAAGTTGATCCACAACGTTATATTCCCTTTTGTGTGACTCAAGTGGTCTCACCTATCCAGCTGTTCCATTCTTCATGTAGCCTGCTTCTACAGGTAACTGCCATCACGAGCCACCAGAACAGCTTCAATGCGCCTTGGCATAGATTCTACAAGTGTCTGGAACTTCCTATGTGGAAGCACCCCATGCCTTCAATATACAGTACTTTGTATCCCTTATAAGTGTTTTTATTTTGGCAGTTACTTATAGAATGGAGAGGAACCACTGGAGTCACAACAAAATTGAATATTATTATAAAAAATAAAATAATTGTACAAAAGAAAGTATCCTTCAATGTATGCCATATTGCCATGATATCATAGGAATCCATATTGTATACTCACTGATTGATGTTCTAACATGTTCTGTCTCCGTTAGGACAACTGTGAGCGGACAGAGAACTCCCTCAGTCTGTGGGTGAACGAGGCTAAGGACTTGCTCCCCAAGAGGCGATACTACTGCGAGCTGCACCTGGACGGCACCCTGTTTGCCCGCACCAGCAGCCGAGCCGTGGGCAAGTCTTCCCATCACTCCAGTTTAGCTGGTGATGGGTCCTCTGGTGGGGTGCTTGGGGGCAGCGGAGGTGTGGTCGGAGGCTGCCAGCTGTTCTGGGGAGAGTTTTTTGAGCTGGACAACTTGCCGTCGGTCTCCCAGATCACCCTGCACCTCTTCCGTGACGAGGAACCCAAGAAGAAGCGTCACTCCCGGGATGAGTCCACCCTGCATCCCCTTGGCAGTGTGGCCATATCCCTGGCCGACATCCGTGGAAGGGCCTTCCAGGAGAAGTGGCACCCAATCATTCCCTACAAGGCGTCTGGTGCCGGCGGGACGAAGGAGCAACTGGGGCCCCAAGCGTCGCTCCGTGTCAAGGCCCGCTTTCAAAACCTGCAGGTGCTGCCCATCGAGAAGTATAAGGAGTTTGCAGAGTTTGTGACAGTGGACTATGTGGGCATGTGTAGGAACCTGCAGCCACTGCTGTCTGTCAGGGAGAAGGAGGAACTAGCCGGGGCACTGGTCCACGTCTTGCAAAGCATTGGCAAGGCAAAGGTAAGAAAACAAAAGTGTGACCACTGCATCATGATAAGCATTTAAAGTAGACCTTTACAATAGTCAGCTAGTCATAACTTGCTAAAAGCACTTATTCTGTGTGTTTTTGTTCCAGGAGTTCCTTATCGAGTTGGGTAGTGCAGAGGTGGAGCGCCTTGGGGAGAAAGAGGCATTGATCTTCAGGGAGAACACACTAGCCACCAAGGCCATTGATGAGTACATGAAGCTGGTGGGGCAGAAGTACCTCATCGACACCCTGGGTAAGAAATATGTGGTTGAGATTAGCTTTTAAGCTTTTGGAAATAAAATGTTTCCCCCGGGGTAACAGTGGATCTGTTTTAACACTTTCTTAGACCTTCCTTTTAGAAAACTGTTGCCATGCAAAACTGTGCCCTTGCTCTTCTTACAGGGGACTTCATCACTCGACTGTATGCCTCAGTAGAGAGCTGTGAAGTGGACCCTCTCAAATGCCCCGCCTCTGAGCTGTCAAACAACCAGCGTCACCTGAAGGAGAGGTGTGAGGACGCAGTGCAGAAAATCACTGAGATGCACGGGTGAGGGACAAAGAGACCTGATGGGAAACGATATATAAAGACAGAACATGGGGGGGAGCAGTCTTAGCTAGAAGAATGCTATCAAATGAGCGCCGATTCATATTCATTCACAGAAAATCCAAGGCTGTAAGTGACCGCTCTCGCCACCGTTTCCCCTCGCAGGTCTTTCCCTGAAGAGCTGAACAGGATCTTCTCCAGCTGGGTGGAGCTGTGCGAGGAGCAGGGACGACCTGAAATCGGCCAGCGCCTCATCTCTGCCTCGCTATTCCTCCGTTTCCTGTGTCCCGCCATCCTCAGCCCCTCCCTGTTTGGTCTGACACAGCCCTACCCAGAGCCGGCCACCCTGCGCACCCTCACCTTCACCGCCAAGGTCATCCAGAACCTGGCCAACTTCACCCTGTGAGTGTGTGGGGCTTCACCGCTGTCTGCACCCCATCATACTTCATCTATGTAGCCATGGAAACCAACATTAGACATAAGCTACTAGATACATTCCCTAATATACCGCCAAAACATCTGACACAATGATGGAAATAATATACTTGACAATCATTCAATTCTTCAAACTATGTGGTCCAAGTCAAGAATAAACATCTCTCCATATTCCCAAACCAGACGTTCCCTCCTTCAACACTAACCCATTCCCCATTCTCTTCCATTAACAGGTTTGGGGAGAAGGAGGAGTACATGCTGTTCATGAATGACTTCCTGCAGCAGCACTGGGAGAAGATGAGGTGCTTCCTTCAGACAGTGTCCAGCCCAGACATAGAGATCCCAATGACATCCTTCGATGGCTATGTTGACTTGCCTCTGCGTCTGGCTGTCCTACACAGCCTGCTGGTCGACATAATTTCCCCAATGAAGCAGGTAGGCATAAATCAACTGAATCAAAGGCAAGGATCATGACATTCCTGTATTTCTATATTCTTGCTACCAGTCACTTTTCAGCCCTGTTTACATGTACACTATCGTTCAAAAGTTTGGGGTCACTAGAAATGTCCTTGTTTTTGAAAGAAAAGCAAATTTTTTGTCCATTAAAATAACATCAAATTGATCAGAAATACAGTGTCGACATTGTTGATGTTGTAAATGACTATTGTCTAAAACTGGCCTTCTTTAGACTAGTTGAGTATGTGGAGCGTCAGCATTTGTGGGTTCGATTATAGGCTCAAAATGGTATATTCTTGTTCTGAGAAATGAAGGCTATTTCATGCGAGAAATTGCCAAGAAACTGAAGATTGGAGTAGTACACAGCGTTGTATGCATTCACAGAACAGTGCAAACTGGCTCTAAACAGAATAGAAATAGGAGTGGGAGGCTCCGGTGCACAACTGAGCAAGAGGACAAGTACATTAGAGTGTCTAGTTTGAGAAACAGGCGCCTCACAAGTCCTCAACTGGAAGCTTCATTAAATAGTACCCGCAAAACAGTCTCAACATCAACAGTGAAGAGGCGACTCCGCGATGCTGGCCTTCTTGGCAGAGTTCCTCTGTCCAGTGTCTGTGTTCTTTTGCCCATCTTAATATTTTATTTTTATTGGCCAGTCTGAGATATAGCTTTTTCTTTGCAACTCTGCCTAGAAGGCCAGCATCCCGGAGTTGCCTCTTCACTGTTGACGTTGAGACTTGTGTTTTGTGGGTACTATTTAGTGAAGCTGCCAGTTGAGGACTTGTGAGGTGCCTGTTTCTCAAACTAGACACTCTAATGTACTTGTCCTCTTGCTCAGTTGTGCACCGGGGCCTCCCACTCTTTCTATTCTGGTTAGTGCCAGTTTGAGACAGCCTTTAGGGAGGAGGTTAGAGACCAACCTGGCTGTGTGGTGCCAGGACAACAACCTCTTCCTCAACGTGATCAAGACAAAGGAGCTGATTCGCATGGGGCTGTAGTGGAGCGGGTTGTGAGCTTCAAGTTCCTTGTAGTCTAGATCACAAAAAAACTATCATGTTCCAAACACACCAAGACAGTTGTGAAGAGGGCAACGCCTATTCCCCCTCAGGAGACTGAACATACTTAGCATGGGTCGTCAGATCCTCAAAGACTTCTACAGCTGCACCATCAAGAGCATCCTGGTTGCATCACCGCTTAGTATGGTAACTGCTCGGCATCTGACTGTAGCACCTTGCAGAGGGTAGAGCATACAGCCCAGTACATCACTGGGGCCAAGCTTCCTGCTATCCAGGACCTCGATAACAGACAGTGTCAGAGGAAGGCCCTAAAAATGGTCAAAGACTTCAGCCACCCAAGTCATAGACTATTCTCTCTGCTACTGCAAGTCAACTCTAGGTCTAAAAGGCCCCATAACAGCTTCTACCACCAAGCCATAAGACTGCTAAACAGTTAATCAAATGGCTACTCAGACTATTTTCCTTTACCCATTTTATATGCTGCTGCTACACGCAGTTTATTATCAATGTATAGTCACTTTACCCCTACTTACATGTACATTACCTCAATTAACCTGTACACCCGCACATGGACTCGGTACCGGTACCTCCTGGATATAGCCACGTTATTGTTATTTTATTGTGTTCATTTTAATTTGTATCATCTTTGTAGCAAACATTTCCTTTTTTTTTTTTTACTCTGCATTGTTTGTTAATAAGGGCTAAGGGCTTGTAAGTAAGCATTTAATGATAAGGTCTACTCCACCTGTTGTATTTTTGGCGCATGTGACAAATACAGTTTGATTTGATATTGAATACTGCAGTGTTGGGTAGTGCTTGCAAATGAATCATTTCAATGTATTTTTGCATGTGACAAATAAAACTTCAAAACGAAGCGGAGCCCGCCCGTGGTAAGGTTAAGTGGGGCGGCAGGGTAACCTAGTGGTTAGAGCGTACAAATCTGTCGTTCTGCCCATTCTGCCTGTTGTTCTGCCATCATTGAAAATAAGAATTTGTTCTTAACTGACTTGCCTTGTTAAATAAAGGTCAAATAAAAAGTGGTAGCTAACATGCTGTTCATATCTCTTCCTCAGGACACCATAGACAAACTGCACCCTCTGCCTTCAATCCTGAACCAGATTACAGAATCTCTGGGCCCAGATGCTCTGCGGATTACTGTTAGCAGGTGAGGTTGGCGAGTGTACTTAAGCGTATTGCACATTTTTGTAGACCTGCTTGTGTGCATACACAGTTTCAATCTTCTTTATATCTCGCTTTATTGTCGTGATTTTTCTTTTTCACGACAGCCACATTGGTCAATCCAAGCCAACATATGTGCCCCCTAAAGACCTGGGTAAGTACAGCCCTCTGCACAACTCCCTGCAGCAGCTGCCTATGGATGTGAAGGGCAGCCCGCGGAAAGAAAGCTTTCAGAGGGGCAATCGAGACAGGAGGAGTGCCAGAGAGAGGAAGCCAGTATCCAGAACCCAGAGTGCACCGCACAGACCGCCGGCAGACCCTAAACAGCTACGGAGGAGGAGGAGCAGCACTGAAAATCTGCCACTGGAGGACCAAGAGGCAGAGCAGGAAGCCAACCCTCCACTTGATATTTCATCACCGCAGAACGTGAGTTTGGAAGTCTTGGTCATGTGGTTTCAATTGTCAACATTCAAACGTTCCATTTCATGTTGATGTTATCCTTATGGAAGTATATGGTTCATAGTCATCACCGAGCATTGCCATGTGGTTGTTCTGTTGAGAGTCCATGGGTGGGAGAAGTGATTGAATCTCATGAAAGCATCCCCTCTTCTTGTGTCAGAGCGTCGGTGTAAAGTCTCCTCCCGCCCCAGTGCCTTGGATCAAAGTGTCCCAGAGCAAGGAGCCATACGAGAGGAAGATCGAGAATGAAGAGATCAACCTACTGGACAGGGTGGGTTCATCTTCATGTTATTTATCATCCAGTAACGCTGGCTCGTTCCTCTTTTGCATTGATTACTTCAGCTCATCAAAGAAATACAGCAATGATGAAATGACTTGACCACCGTGATGTTGATTTGTGAATTAACCAGCATGCACAGGAGCTGTCGGAGCTCCGCCTGGGGGTGGAGCAGGTGACAGAGCGTGAGTTGGAAATGGCCAAGCGGCTGGAGGACTTCATTGTCCAAAGCCAAGATCAGAATGCAGTCTTGTTGGCTGAGGTTAACGAACTGCGTAATCTTCTGGCTGTCCGTGAGGAACAACTCGCCAGCGCCACTTTCAGGTGAGACAGTGGAGTAAGAGGGACAGATCGAAAGGTCATAGCGTTTCATTCACAACCTTTCAAATGAATGAGAGTTTATTTGGTTTGAACATGAACTAAAATGCAATTGTTAAATCGGCGTCATAGGCTGGGGGTTATCGAGGAGGAGAGGGAGGAGGATGAGAGGAGGCTGAACGTCGCCGTGGCAGCAGCTGAACGAATGAACGTACTGGTAAGACTGGAGACATCTACCACAATCATTAAGATAAAGATGAGTGTTTAGGCTACATATTAATTTGTTTCTCTTAGCTGGTAACATGACTTGAAAAGCTAAACTAAATGGAGCCGTTTGTTGCTGTGTGTTCTCAGGAGGAGCAGTTTGCAGACCTGTTGAAGGACAGGCACCAGCTCAGTGGAGACTACACCGGTGACCAGAACAACACACAGTACCCTGGGATCGGGACAAATCATGTCAACAGCAACTGAAGTCAGACTGGCAGCACAGAGTTGTAATACAGACACATGAGTAGTTTAGTCCCCATAGCTTTCATGTTCTTCCAAATACAAAAACACCCAGAATTATGTCATTATGCCTGATGGTTGGCTTACTTTCAGAACTACAGTAAATGTATGCATGAATCTTAAACTGTGTCCAATTACAAAAACAGAAATGAATTAAAAGTCACAGGTATGCTAAGCCTGTTTAACATAGCACTTACTGTGTACACTGTACTTCAAATATTTGTGGAATATTAGTTGATTTGACAGAAACAGACGGATCTAATGTGAGTGTAGAAACATAAACATCAATAACAGCCTACGGTAAGAACAATTTCCCTCTCTGCAGTTTAACAAAATGAACGTAAGGATATCAAATCAAATGTATTTATAGAGCCCTTCGTACATCAGCTGATATCTCAAAGTGCTGTACAGAAACCCAGCCTAAAACCCCAAACAGCAAGCAATGCAGGTGTAGAAGCACAGTGGCTAGGAAAAACTCCCTAGAAAGGCCAAAACCTAGGAAGAAACCTAGAGAGGAACCAGGCTATGAGGGGTGGCCAGTCCTCTTCTGGCTGTCCCGAGTGGAGATAACAGAACATGGCCAAGATGTTCAAATGTTCATAAATGACCAGCATGGTCAAATAATAATAATCACAGGCAGAACAGTTGAAACTGGAGCAGCAGCACGGCCAAGTGGACTGGGGACAGCAAGGAGTCATCATGCCAGGCAGTCCTGAGGCATGGTCCTAGGGTTCAGGTCCTCCGAGAGAGAGAAAGAAAGAGAGAATTAGAGAGAGCATACTTAAATTCACACAGGACACCGGATAAGACAGGAGAAGTACTCCAGATATAACAAACTGACCCTAGCCCCCAGACACAAACTACTGCAGCATAAATACTGGAGGCTGAGACAGAAGGGGTCAGGAGACACTGTGGCCCCAGCCGATGATACCCCCGGACAGGGCCAAACAGGAAGGATATAACCCCACCCACTTTTCCAAAGCACAGCCCCCACACCACTAGAGGGATATCTTCAACCACCAACTTACCATCCTGAGACAAGGCCGAGTATAGCCCACAAAGGTCTCCGCCACGGCACAACCCAAGGGGGGGCGCCAACCCAGACAGGAAGATCACATCAGTGACTTAACCCACTCAAGTGACGCACCCCTCCTAGGGACGGCATGAAAGAGCACCAGTAAGCCAGTGACTCAGCCCCTGTAATAGGGTTAGAGGCAGAGAATCCCAATGGAAAGAGGGGAACCGGCCAGGCAGAGACAGATTTGGTCCTGCCGTGACCCATCTCTTCAGTGGGTCATATGATTGAGTGTAGTCTGGCCCAAGAGTGTGAAGGTGAACGGAAAGGCTCTGGAGCTACACTCAATCATATGACCCACTGAAGAGATGAGTCTTCAGTAAAGACTTAAAGGTTGAGACCGAGTTTGCGTCTCTCACATGGGTAGGCAGACCATTCCATAAAAATTGAGCTCTATAGGAGAAAGCCCTGCCTCCAGCTATTTGCTTAGAAATTCTAGGGACAATTAGGAGGCCTGCGTCTTGTGACCGTAGCGTACGTGTAGGTATATATGGCAAGACCAAATCAGAGAGATAGGTAGGAGCAAGCCCATGTAATGCTTTGTAGGTTAGCAGTAAAACCTTGAAATCAGCCCTTGCCTTGACAGGAAACCAGTGTAGGGAGGCTAGCACTGGAGTAATATGATACCACACCTTGATATGTAATTAAATACATAATCGTTGCCCTCTTTTGATACACCACTTCTCAGAATGTTGTCCATTTTCCATCCGTTTTGAATGCAGATTTACAATTTGTTAATTTAACAAATAAAATAAGCAATGTACCATTCAAAGTGTTTGTGTGAACTTGTGTTGTGTGTGACTATGTGTTCTACTTTGTAAGAATGACTAAATTACTATTGCTGAATAACAAAATAAACAATGTCCATGCAAGGAGTCAGAGAATAGTTTAATTGGTTTATTTGAGAGTATATACACACAGGTATACGCTGTATACCCACTTTTTAGTGGGCATTGTGTATACTCACTTCTTAATCCCCAGTTACGCATATCAAAGTAGCGTAGAGGACGGTTGGAATGGGTTGCCCAAAAACCATTTCAATTAAATGTTAAGGGGGAACATTAACAACAAGGCGGACACTAACAACAATCCTTTGGGCAAAAATGAAAGAACTGAGCAGACGCAAATGCCGTTATGTTTCCTGCAAGCATCCTAGCTAACTTTTTATCTACTGAAACACATAGTGTATTGCTGGCTAACATAGCTACTACTGTGTTACAGTGGGGGGGAGGGGGATCTAATTATGTAGCTAGCTAGGTAGGTAAACAACTACCGGTAGCCATATCTATGACTAAAAATAGAAGAGTTTTTACAAAATTGGAGCTCTTTGTATCTTGATTGTAAAACCTCTTTTAAGTTGTAGATATGGCTAGCTACTAAAAAGCAAGCTACAACATTACAACCAGCCACCTAAAATTAGGTTTAACAGCAAACATTAGCACGACTGGAGTTGGCTAGCTATTTAGCCTGGCACCTGCTAACATGTTATGCACCACGCTTCACATTTGTAACTTGTTAGCAAGCATGTGTAACATCAGCAACTGTAAATAATTTTACTAGCTAGCTATGTAACATTGATGAGGGTTGACAATGGTTATGACCATGGATGCATTTCAATCTCACAGAGTTATAGGCATGATGCAAGATAGGATTCCAAAGACATTTAAATAACAAGTATTGCATATCCCGCAAACTACCTAAGTTTACTAGCGAACAGTGAGCAGAAACTACACAACAATTTACTGTTGTAAATCTCAAAAACTATAGCTGGTTTTACATTAAAAATATTTGCCTAGTGGACATAGTTGTATGTAGATACTGTCTGCCTGCCTACCTACCTAGGCTCATTTGTACAGTCTGCTCACTGTGCAAAGGTTGAGGGTTATGCCATATTTCATTCTATTAGTCTAGATATTATTGTAAATGTAATCTTTGTGCCTGTGCACATGTATGCATGTTCAACTAGTCTACCCTAATGTTGATGTTATGCTGGCATGGTTTAACTGTTGTTCAAACTGTACAATATAGTATTTGTTTGTGTCTTACAGACATTACCATCTGGTGCCTGTGCTTCTTCCTGGAGTGGATTCTAGTTACAAAAACATAATTATTTGCCTGTGTGTGTGTGTGTCTGTGTGTGTGTGTAACTGTAGCTTAACTGTATCCAGTGAGCTGTTTCCGTCGAGGGATAAAACATTATTCTGGATTTCAAGCTAATGACTCATGAGGAGCTGAATAGCAGTTTGATCATGACAACCCTCCTTCCACAGCTTTACAAGTATTCCCTGAACTTATTGTATGTTTCTTTGGAATGGCAAGTTCTCACCATCATCTGCTGATCACCAGTTCTCTTAGCTACAGATTGTTGCACCAGATAATGTGATTTAACCAAATATTTTTGGTATCCATTACTGGGTGTTATAGGATAGATACTGTTTGGTGTAGCACAGAGAATTTTCAACCAACATTAGCGATGCCATCGTCGTCCTCGATTCGGGGAAAACAGGAGTCTCACAATGTCCATGTCCAGTTGCATAAAGTAAACCGACAATATGTGCGCCGACATCGTGTCTTTCAAGTCTTTTCATTCATTGATCGAGACAGGAATTTTGGGGTGGACAACCACCTGTCTCGATCAATGAGAGAAGACTTGAAATAGACTAAATGTCAGCAAAAATCTTTGGGTAAATCACATTATCTGGTGTAACAATCTGTAGCTACAGTTCTCTGCACTTGTGTGTCCCTACACCCGAGGGACACTCGGACACACTGTTCATAAAAATTTGGGGGTGTTACTTTTACCACATAACATTGTTGAATACACAGTTCTCTTGATTTAGCAGTAAATAGTGTACACTCCTGTATTTTAGAGATTTAGACAAAGACATTCTTTGGATATCTGAATACCTAGCATCTGCTACAGAGCCCTGTACAACTTATATAAATACACTACATGTGGAAAACCCTTCAAATTAGTGGATGTGGCTATTTCAGCCACACCGGTTGCTGACGGGTGTACAAAATCAGAAAAAAGCTGTGCAATCTCCATAGACAAACATGGGAGTAGAATGGCCAGTACTGAAAAGCTCAGGGACTTTCAACGTGGCACTGTCATAGGCTACCACCTTTCCAACTAGTCAGTTCCTCAAATTTAACCAATTCCATATTAATGCCCATGATTTTGGAATGAGATATTCAACAAGCAGGTATTCACATACATTACATGGCCAAAAGTATCTTCTGTGAATCTATAAGGGCAGACACATTTCAAGGACTGAAAGAAAATATCCATATTTATTTTATAGTGGTTCTTGTCTTTTCTTTTTAGTTCACCTTTATTAAACCAGGTAGGCCAGTTGAGAACAAGTTCTCATTTACGACTGCGACCTGGCCAAGATAAAACAAAGTAGTGTGACACAGAGTTACAAACAAATGTATAGTCAATAACACAATAAAATAAAAATCTATGTACAGTGTGTGCAAATGTAGAAGAGTAGGGAGGTAGGCAATAAATAGGCCCTAGAGGCAAAAATAACTACAATTTAGCATTAATACTGGAGTGATAGATGTGCAAGTAGAGATACTGGGGTGCAAAAGAGCAAGAGGGTAAGTAATAGTATGGGCATGAGGTAGTAGGGTGTGCTGTTTACAGATTGGCTATGTACAGGTACAGTGATCGGTAAGCTGCTCAGACAGCTGATGCTTAAAGTTAGAAAGGAAGATATAAGACTCCAGTTTCCGAGATTTTTGCAATTCGTTCCAGTCATTGGCAGCAGAGAGCTGGAAGGAAAGGCGGCCAAGGTAAGTGTTGGCTTTGGGGATGACCAGTGCAATGTACCTGCTGGAGCGCGTGGTACGGGTGGGTGTTACTATGGTGGCCAGTGAACTGAGATAAGGCAGGGCTTTACCTATCAAAGACATAGATGACCTGGAGCCAGTGGGTTTGGCGACGGATAAGTAGTGAGGGCCAGCCAACGAGAGCATACAGGTCAGTGGTATATAGGGCTTTGGTGATGAAACTACACAACATACTTCGTATTACTTTCTTAGCTACAGTATACATATCTCCTTGGCATACTCCATTCATGCAGCAGCATACAATACATTTTTGGACTCACCTTGTGGTGCTGTGCTCACTTGAACAGGAAGGTGGTGCGAATATTATCCACCACAGAAAGCACTGAGCTAGGCTGAAACACCTGCCTTTTGGAACTGCATTACTCAAGAAAACAAGAGACCATGTTTGTATGTGACTTTATTAAACCCAATGATAATTACATATTTGACATTGTTTGCAAACTGATGTGACACGTATTAATGCCAAAATAACAAAAACCAGGCAAGCCCCCCCCCCCCCCCAACAACAAAAAAAGTGGGGCTCAAGCCACACCTGTCCTGAATGATGGGTTGCCACTGGTCATTAGGCCTGTAGCCTGATTTGATGCGTCCATGCACGCCTCTGTCTCGGCCACTCATCTCCGCCTTGACAAAAATGCAAGTGTTCTCCTCAAACCACAACGAGCACATACCACCCAGTTTCCAGTCAATTCGCTAATGTTTCAGGTGGCTGACATGCAGTACTGTTAAATAATGGTGCAAACCGCAACTGAATCAACATTCCACACAAAGCAATGATATTTACTCAGGTATGGCCGGGTATTGAGGACCATGTATGTTGCATTGATCCGGTCTGTAATAGACTATGGCAGTATAGCGCATGGTTTGGCAGCCAGGACCTCATTGGAAAGGCTAGATGTCATACAGGGTCAAGGACTATGTAGTAGTTTTGCTATAACCTGTTACGGTGATATATAGGTCTAAAGGCCGAGTCAATAAGAAGACGAGGTGTCAGAATAAATTCAAACACACCTTTGTCACAAATCACAAAACCTGATCGCAACCTCTGTCCAGTGAAGTCCACAAAGCATATTGCATGTACAGTAACATGACCTACAGCATGGTAAAGCTAAACTACTATTGATTACCACAAGTCACAAAGAAAACAGGAGCTGCCTCCACTTTTCCACCACCATTTCAACATCAAATCACCTCTGCTTAGTCAAATACAGTAACAACTAAAAGATACCAAAAATAATTTAGTCCAATCAATGTAAGCTAAATATGACGTGGCCAGGGGCACAACAAGGTATGAATTAATAGTTGGATCAGAATCGATGTTAAAATCATTGGCCAGTACATAGAACTAAGTAAAACCACAAGTCCAAATCCCCATCTCCATCCAGATACATTCAGCGTCTTGCGAATTTAAGGGAAATTATGAAACACAGAAAACAAAATATATATATTTTTTTATATTGGTCAATTGTTTTGGAGAAACCTGGCTTCCCTTGGCATCCA
This sequence comes from Oncorhynchus nerka, assembly GCF_034236695.1. NCBI lineage: Eukaryota > Metazoa > Chordata > Actinopteri > Salmoniformes > Salmonidae > Oncorhynchus > Oncorhynchus nerka. Next base: position 37,092,300 of record NC_088410.1, read on the forward strand.
TGAATACACTCCACTGACTACATGTGGAGATGGGGGAGATGACATTGCAGATGAGACAGCAGCTGGCAATTATTGGGTGAACCTACAGGGACATGGGGCGTCTCATCCTGTGAAAGGCATGCTGGGAACATGAGCGAGGACAGAACACGATCTTTGGGTGGGTAATACCCATGCGAGGGAGATGGGACTGTCGGGAAGAGTATGTAGTCCAACAGTAGCTATTCTTGTGAACCCACCATGGCTCCTCCCCACCTCTTGCAGTTGATCTAGAAGTGATGGAGAGACTACAGAAAGATGAGGACAGTGTTGATCCATCTGATTTGTTTAAGAGACGACATCTGGATACTGTGTATCAGCATTGTGGCCATTTACAGATGGTTCAAAAGATCTACGGACAGGACGTACTGGGCCAGCATTTGTAGTACAGGAATGTGGGGTGGCAGTCAGGAAACGTATTACAGATCATCTGGCGGTATATACAGCAGAGCTGATGTCCATACTGGCCTTGCGGCGGGTGGAGAAAGTCAAGCCAGACAGTAGTTATGTACTCTGATTCACGTGCAGTGTTGGAGTCTGCAGTCCTTTAGTACACGTAGCAGACAATACCGGCTTTGTGCCGTACTACAAACCCATGGTAGGGTTAGATAGATGGGTATACAGACAAGATTGACTTGGGTCCTAGCCCAAGTGTGTGTGTGAAGGGGAACAAGGCAGTCGATGTACTGGCTAAACAAGAACTTAGTCCCCTCGGGATGTTGATGTTTAGGTTTCAAATGAGCAAGGTAGAGGCAAAAAGCCTGATATGGACAGTGGTGGTGCAGAGATGGCAGGAGCAGTGGAATAGAGATACTAAGGGTAGACATGTATTCTAAGTACAGAGGAATGTCGGGAAGGGGAGGACGGCAGGAAGAGACAGAAGAGAGGGGGCTATTTTTTACAAGATTAGGGGTGGGACACAGCCGGTTAAATAAGACTATGGGAAAGCATCCAACAGGAAAGTATGATTATTGCCAGGAAACAGAGACAGTGGAGCTTGTATTGACATAGTGTAGGCAGTATGAGTGGGGAAGAGGCTGAGATCCAGTATAAGGGAGAAGTGGATACAGGAAATTAGTTTAAATCGTATACTAAGTAGAACGTCATTATATACAGTCTACATTTTTTGTCGTATTTTTAAGAGAAACAGGCTGACAGGTAGAATTTTGTTTCTCCCAGTCTCTGGCCCACACTCCAGTACAGTAGGCGGCGGTAATGCACCATAACGTTGGATGCCAACTGCCAATAAACCCCACCGAAGAAGATGCCATAGGAACGGGCCGCAGAACTCGGACAAGTCAGGGGACATATGTAGACAAGTACGGTTGTCAGCACACTTTACAGCCTGGTAAGTTTGATTCCGTTGGCTACTTTACTTAAAATATAATGGTTCAGGTACATTCTATTTTAAAAACACTAAAATCATGAAGGCCTAATTGTTCACTCAAGCAAGTAATGTAATAATGTCTCTTCAAAAGGGGAAACGGTAAGGTTAGATTGAAAATAAAGTAGATAATGACTATGCGCAAAGATAGTATCCTCAAAACCCAAATATTCCGTAGCTGCACCACGGAAGCAAAGATTACCAATACGTTTTGTTTTGCTAATGCATTTTGTTTCGCCAGAGTGACTGGCGACATACTACTATGTTAATACGGTGTTGCTGGCCTTTTACTCCACCCATTCCATTGGCCACAATGCAATTTAAAAAAATGTTATTTAAAAAAAAAGTGAACCTTTATTTAACTAGGCAAGTCAGTTAAGAACAAATTGTTATTTACAGTGACTGCCTACACTATATGAATTACATACTGATTTATAGAGAACTTTGTGCCGATGTTCCCCAATTTCCCCTTTGTGCCCGATGTTCACAATCATTGTAAAGCCCTAGTTATGTTGTTTTTGTAACCTGTGTGAAATGGCTAGGTAGCTAGTCGTGCTCTCTAGTAGTGTTTCAAATCAGTGACCTCACTCCCTCAGACCTTGAAGTAGTTATTTTCCCTTGCTCTGCAAGGACTGCAGCTTTTATGGGGCGATTGAAGAGGGGCGGAAACAATACTGGTTCACTGACAGTCATTTCTGAAGATTAAATAATGTGATTAGAGACCAATTTAAGGAATTAAACATCTATCCAAGAATTTAAGGTCACACTATTACGATAACTAAACTCTCATTTTAATATGGTGAAGCTATTCCTGCAAAAGTTTTAAATGGACATTAATAGTCAAATCAGTGTAAAAGCAGGTGAGCTGGTTCTACTCTTTTTGGCCATTTTCTGGTGCTTTGTGGTGGGAAACTGAGCTGGTCAAGAACAACATGTCAACCCTGCTACTTATTTGTCACCCCTAAAAATATTTAAGGGATTGGGAAAACTCTTTAAATTAGGTTGAACATGTGTGTTTTGACATGTTGAAATTCAGCTAAGTAAACTTTTTCCCACAAAGTTGCACTACTCCCAAGGCACCTAATTGGTGGACCTACCCCAGTATTGTGAGCATACCAATAGCTATACCAAGTGGTCTTAATTTTTGTACACTTTTTTTTTTTGCAAAACAAAAAAGACCTTGCATATAAGCACCATGTAAATAGCAATTGATTACAATTTAATATCTTTGAATGAGTTATCAACATTGCAATGTTTTGAACTGTGTGCTTTTATTTTTAAGGTTTCCATACAAAGGTGATGTCATCATTTCTGCTGTTGTCAGATTAGTAGTTTAAACAGAATACTTACAGACAACACAGTAGCAGACAGTTGTAGTTCCATCATGGCCGACGAAATGTTTTCCCTCATGAGTCTCGAAGACGAACTGAGCTGTAGCATCTGCCTATGTGCTTTCGACTGTCCGGTGACAATTCCATGTGGACACAACTTTTGCCAAGCGTGTCTCCTAGAAACATGGAAAGACAACTACAGCTGTCCACAATGCCGGACCCACTTCACCACCAAACCAGTGCTGAAGAAGAACACCGTCCTCAGCGCTGTTGTGGAAACGTTCAAAATGAAGTCGAATAAAAGCGACCTCCCCAATGAGATGGGCGACTTAATCAAGTGGGATGCGGTCAAGATGGAGCCCAAAGAGGTGGTTATCTTGTGCGACACCTGTATGGAAGCCAAAGCATTCAAGACCTGCCTCACCTGTATGGCGTCATTCTGCCTTGAGCACGTGAGGCCTCATCATGAGAACCCAGTGTTTGGCGCGCATCAGCTGAACGAGCCTCTGGGCGACTTGTGCGACCGTATCTGCCCCGACCACCACAAGCTAATGGAGTTCTACTGTGTCCAACATGGCCGCTGTATCTGTGGTGTCTGTCTGCAGCAGGTGCATAAAGGCTGTACCTTCTCCAACCCTGATGAACAACGGGCACTGCAAGAGGTAAGTTTACAATACATTTTAATACACCCCATCCACGGTCAGGCACACAGTGTTGTGCCAGCCCATTGCACCCATGTAATGCATTACAATCTCTGTCTAGAGGTCTGAACCTTTTTATGAGGGAAGGGGAATAGACCAGAGCGTGTCGGTTCAATGGGAGCAAAATAATCATAGTGGGCAGAGCCAAGCACGAGCTAGTGAGATCCTATTGGCTCATTCTAGTATTTATTTGCATATTTCCGTTATGGAACGCCTACTCTGGTGTGTGTGTGTACACAATAACTCAATTCGCCCTTGTACTCCTTAACAACGCAGTTAAGAAACTGTGGCAAAAGTTAGTCTACAAAACCCAGTCCACTCTTACAGATTCTAGTTTTGTAAATGGATAAGTGAATGTTGGCCAAAATCTACCCCTGGGCTTCCTCCAATCACCATATTTGGTAGTGAGTGGAAACTAACCAGATGCTTCACATTTATACATCTGGTAAAATACCTAGCATACTGATCTGTGGGGATACCTAGTAAGTTGCTTGCACAACTGAATGCGTTCAACCAAAATGTATCTTCCGCATTTAACCCAACCCATCTGAATCGGAGAGGTGAGGGTGGCTGCCTTAATCGATGTCCATGTCATCAGCACCCGGGGAGCAGTTGTTAAGGGTTAACTGCCTTGCTCAAGGGCAGATTTTTCCACCTTTCCGGCTCGGGATTTAAACCACCTTTCGGGTTACTGGCCCAACGCTCTTAACCGCTAGGCTACAGGTGTAAGGTCACAGGTTCAAGCCTCACTACTGACTGTTTACCCTATTTTGCTACAGAAGTAATGTGATTGATCACTAATCCTAAAATAACTAATTATCCCATCTTAAGAGTTAGAAATGTTTTGATTTATTTGGTTGAAGATAATATTCATTCATGTCTCATTCAGTCTGATTTGAGGGGCAAGTTGAGTCTGCTGGATGGAAAGATTGACAAGAACCAGACGGTCATCTCTCAGATGAGTGACCAGCAGAGCAAGTTGAAGGTGAGCGATCACTTTTTAAACAAAGGACTCAAGAAATTGTCTTAACTACCATATTCAGTATATAAAGCAGTTTGAAACCTTGGAGCACCTGGAAAAACTAAATATCGAATACCTACAGGAAGAGCGGTGTGAGCTGCTGAGAGAGATCAATTTGAGAACTCCTTGTACTTTGTGTCCACCTCCTCCAGGACTCTGCAGCCAGCAGGAAGAGAGCGCTAGAGGATGACTACCGCCAAATCCGGGAGCTGCTGGACCGTGACGAGCGTGAGGCTCTGAACACTGTGGACCGCGAGCAGGAGAGCGGTCAGACCAAACTCCAGAACCACATAAAGAAGTTCAACCAGAACATTGTGAAGCTTAGCGCAGCAAAAGATGGCGTCAACAGCCTGCTCAGTCAGACTCAGACCGTGGCATTCCTACAGGTGAGTCCAGTGTAGCGAAGGTGGCTTCGGTGAACTGCCCTCACTCAGGTGATGAGCAACCTTACCTGAAATCAGAAGACTTGCGTCAGCTCCCGGCCGTAGCTCAGTGGGCTAACAGTCTTGAAATTCCGATAATGACTATAATGCATCTTATTGTTGGTTTTTTACCTTTCCTTTGGGACAGGCCTCAGTTGACATGCCGGCAGTGGTGGCCTTTGACCCCTATACCCCGAAGGTGAACCTGGACTCTAAGGCCGTGGCAGCCTGGCATGCCTACTCTGCAGTCCTGAGGGAGCATCTGAAACAGCCTGTAGAGGCCAGACTGCAGTCAAACCTGAAACAGCCATTTGTAGATGCCTTGTGGCATGGACAGACTGCAGATACAATTTTATTTATTTTTTTTATTTTACCTTTAAACCAGGTGTTGAGTTTACATTTAGGTCATTTACAAGTGTATCCAAAACATGCTTATGGGTGGCAGTTTGTAAAACAAACATACAGTCAATAATACAGTAAAAAAAAACAAGTCCTTGAGCAAATTAGGTGATATGGTTTAATTCAAGTAAAACAAAACAATTTGCATGGACATGTTCGACAATGGTGATTTTTACATTGGAGAGCAATAAGGGGTCAAACAATGAGTCCAATCAATCAATAATTCACAATCCAACATTTTATCCCTCAAATTGGTTACCAATCTGGTGGTTTGAGGTGTTAGTTTTCCAGATTCCAAGTCCAATCAATCAATAATTCACAATCCAACATCTTATCCCTCAAATTGGTTACCAATCTGGTGGTTTGAGGTGTTAGTTTTCCAGATTCCAAGCATTATACTTAGGTCATCTAAGTGAAATAGTCATCAATGACATCGCCAAAGTCGAGGATTGGTAGGATGGTCAATTTTACAAGGGTATGTTTGGCAGCATGAGTGAAGGATGTGTTGCGAAATAGGAACAATTCTAGATTTAACTTTGGATTGGAGATGTTTGATATGGGTCTGGAAGGAGAGTTTGTCTAACCAGACACCTAAGTGGTTACAATGAGCCTCCACCCAGTACCCTGCCCTGAACTGGGCACTCACCCATTTTCCCATGTGTATCAAGAATGGTCCACCACCCAAAGGACATCCAGCCAACTTGAAACAACAACTGTGGGAAGCATCAGCGTCAACATGGGCCAGCATCCCTGTGGAACGCTTGACACCTTGTAGAGTGGGGATGGGCATGACATCAAATCTAACCATAGATTATTCTTTTTAAATACTGTGCTACGAAATACCAGGCACATCTTTCTCCATGCTGGCAGGTAGCCTAGTGGTTAGAGCTTTGGACTTGTAACCTAAAGGTTTGAAGATCGAATCCTAGAGCTGACAAGGTACAAATATGTCGTTCTGCCTCTGAACAAGGCAGTTAACACACAGTTCCTAATAATTTGTTCTTAACTGACTTGCCTAGTTAAATAAAAAATCAAATGGTCATTCTCCTGCCAATTCATACATATTCATTGATTTCATGGTGTGAATTGTTTGTCAATCTTTATGAAATCCCTGCTATATATCAATAGTAAATGTAGGCTAGTGTTAATCATTTGCCATTTCCCCATTAATCCAGACTGTTTGGTTATGGTAATTTCCGTTTATTCAATGTATTAATACGGCATAGCGTTCTCATTCTCGTAGTGTACAGGTTGTTTGGAGAACTCAAACGGTCTAATGTTTATCATACAATGTAACCAGCTACATTTCCTAATCTAATGTTTTGCTTCTAGTTAATCTAGCATTTTACCAGAGAGAAAGAGGCTACACATCAGAGCGCTGTCTGTTGATAGAATTTCAGTTCGTGAATTCTCATCCGAGTGGAGAAGTGCAACTGAAGCACAAAACTTGTCTGATGCAGAGCAGAAGCCACAACTAGCTCCTTGACAAATCATAATCTAATCAAGCACAAAGAAACTCGGAGTTGGACAAGCAGCAGCAGAAATCTCGCATTATATCTTTTGCCACGGCAAAGCGCAGCTGTGACTTCACCAGAGCCGAGCAGGTAAAAGCGTCTGCATGCTTCCCAACCGAAACACTTCGGTAGAGTTCGTGCATATTATTGACGTTTTGGTGAGGTTTGTTTTCGGCTAAAATAGTCTGTTTTTCAACTCGTTCATGCACGTTAGTTTGATGAAAAATTGCGCAACTAAAATCGTCGGCAAAAACGTCTGGAGTTATCGTCGATTTAATTCGGACTATTTTGAGGAAGTGTATACAGGCTGAGGCGTCTCAATGGGCAAACCCTACTATTGACGCATTTTTCTCCTATTCCAAGCAAGGTATGCGGGAGTATGCGAGCACACGCTTGGTTAGGCTAGCCAAGTTTGGCTAGGCGCCAGCCGAACTAAAGCATGCTGACGCCTTAACAGAGCCCATAGTTTCAGTTAATGATTCTCAAATAGCAATCTAGGAATTAGAATGTGTCTAATGGTTATGATACATTATTCATGGTTGCGCACTGTTTGACATATAGATAAATGCACACATTGTCCAGTGTGTTTTAATGATTATATGTTTTTCATTAGAGCCCTGAAATTATGCGAGTACTCTTAAAACAGTCAAATTGTCAAATGCCCATCCCTATTGTAGAGGCCATGCCTCGACGAATTGAGGCTGTTCTGAGGGCGAGTGCAACTCAATATTAGGAAAGTGTTCATGTTTTGTACACAGTGTATTCAGTTATATTCCGGACTCTGACATCGCTCGTTTCTTAATGAATTTTTATTGTATTGTTATAACTGCACTGCTGGAGCTAAGAAAACAAGCCTTTCCCTACACCCGCAATAACATATGCTTAATATGTGTAAATGACCAATAAATTGTGATTTCTTCCGAACAGCTGAGAGGTTTGCTCCTCTGCTGCCAAACTTCTATGAAATGGGTGAGTGCCATTATGCCCTCTTTATAACTACATAACTCCTGCTGGCATAGAGTAACAGTTGTAACTTTTCAGAAACATATGGCTTTTGTATGGCTAAATTGTACAGCCATAATAATGAGTGAAATCAGTAATAAACTTGTTGTGGTGGTCACTCATAGCGTAATCACAACCGTGGTCACTCATAGCGTAATCACAACCGTGGGCACTCATAGCGTAATCACAACCGTGGGCACTCATAGCGTAATCACAACCGTGGGCACTCATAGCGTAAGCACAACCGTGGGCACTCATAGCGTAATCACAACCGTGGGCACTCATAGCGTAATCACAACCGTGGGCACTCATAGCGTAATCACAACCGTGGGCACTCATAGCGTAATCACAACCGTGGGCACTCATAGCGTAATCACAACCGTGGGCACTCATAGCGTAATCACAACCGTGGGCACTCATAGCGTAATCACAACCGTGGGCACTCATAGCGTAATCACAACCGTGGGCACTCATAGCGTAATCACAACCGTGGGCACTCATAGCGTAATCACAACCGTGGGCACTCATAGCGTAATCACAACCGTGGGCACTCATAGCGTAATCACAACCGTGGGCACTCATAGCGTAATCACAACCGTGGGCACTCATAGCGTAATCACAACAGTGGGCACTCATAGCGTAATCACAACCGTGGGCACTCATAGCGTAATCACAACCGTGGGCACTGTATTTCCTTTGATACAGCGTGACACTAAGTGTCATCTGGTCTGTTTCAGGAGGCATGCCACCACAAGGTCATCCGAGAATGCCTAGATCCCACAGCCCAGGAGCTCCCCTCAGGGCAAACCAGAAGAAGCCTCCACAAGATTCAAACCGAGAGAGAAGTAGGCTATTACAAGATGGGTCGTTGTGGCCTTGTAGCCTGATAAAGATTCCCTTTTTAGTGTGTCTAGGTACATTTTTATCAAGTCACTACATTGAACCAGTCGACAAACATAGAATACGATACACCGATTAGGTTTTTCCCGTTTCCTTATCAGACCAGACAAAAACAGGACAAATACAGCTCGTTCTTGTCAGTCAGAAACACCTGTGACATGAATGGTTCAAAAACAAGATAGCAGATTGTTTTACTGTCGGTAAAGACTTACTGCCAATTATACCACTATTTACACCTCTAAAGGGTCAACTATGACCCTCAGTTACTTTTTGATCCTACACGTCTCAACCATTTCTCCCTTTCAGAGTCGGACAAGAAACGAGATCACAAGGAATGGAAAGAACATAAGGCTGACAGTGAGAACTGATTTTTCAGTGTTTTTCTGTGTGTTTACTTCAATAACTGCCAAGCTCAGATAACAGGTATGCTGTGCATTGCATGTTTCAAGTAACATCACAAGTTAAAATGTTATTAGTTTATGATCTAGTTTAACAGGCTTATGGCTATTCAGTCTGTTCTGCAAACCTTAGTTGGAGAGAGTGCTTAAAGGGATATTTCGACATTGTCAAATAAGCCAATTTTGGCTAGATGCTCCCATAGACTTCCAGTCATTGCACTACTACTAGTTAGCAATCGCATCAGAAACTAACTTCAACTTCCTTCAAACTGCACACAGAGACACAAATTGTTTCAATGAGTTCATCGTACTCTGGGTAAGAAAACATTTTTAAAAAGGGGCTTAATTGTCAAAAAGTCTATCCCTTTAACCTACATAGTGCAACAAACCTGGGTTTATAAGCGCAGATATCGACTGCCGCTCGAGCATGTTTTTGGGGCACAGTCGACAGCGCGCTGGACTTCGGGCTAGAAGGTCGAGGGTTCAAGACCTGCTCTGTGCCCGTTTCATTATATTGATGTCAGAAGTGATCGGACCTTGCATCCTCGACAATGTCATGTGCTTGGCCAGTGAGCGCGTTCCTACAAGACGTAGAGTTGGAAGCTAGCACGAGGGCGCGTTCTTTGAAAGGAGGAAGTAGTGCAACGACCCTGGGTTTATAAGTGCGGATATCGACTCTGCCGCTCGAGCATGCTTTTGGGGCACAGTCGATAGGGCGCTGGACTTCGGGCTAGAAGGTTGAGGGTTCGAGGCCTGCTCCCTGCCTGTTTCATTACATTTAGGCAGCAGCTGACTCATACAATATTGTGTAAAAGAACTGCCTGCCATCATTGGATATGAAAATATTGTAAATTAATTGTTTATCTTCCATCAGAAAATTCACAAAAGCCACCTAATGCTCCCAGAGAGTCCGCCACTCCTGTTCCACACACACCAAGGGACCACCCCAGAGGACAATCGGCAGAACCCAGACCCAGGAACAGGGAGGACCCAGGTAAATGTTGCTTAAAATTATATTCTCTGCTCATGCAGCCTAATACCATAAATGAGCCTCCAATGACAAATTTGAATGCAATTCTGGATACTTGTCACAACTGGGGGGTAATTCTAGCAAGATGGTTTAACATATTTAGGATTCCCTGAACATATCCAGTTTCTCTTAACCAGATGAGGGAGTCTGATTTCTTGGTTCCAGAACGTCTGCTTCTCGTTTAAGTAATTGTGCTAAGCGAATTGCAGATTGGTTGATCCGACAACTGGCGCGTGCACGCAACATTCAAAAAGGGCCTTATGTCGATGACTGAAATAAACTACAGCTATGGAGTCAAGACAGCCCAATATGTCACAAGTCCAGAACAAGAAACTATTGTAACATACAATGAATATGTTCATATATTTACCAAAATTGTAATAGAGGCGCGGGTGCAAATGCCAGAGAGGGTGCCGGGCAGATAGTTGCAGACCGAGTAAATGCTTAAGTGAAGTGGCACAATTCCAAAACCTTAAATAGGCCTAGCTTACACACATGGGTGACTAGTAATGATGCTTTCACTTCAGAGAGCACTGTCATTGCAACACTGGTGATATTCATGTCAAGGCTATGGCCTATGTCACAATTGCAATGGAAGGCCCATTCCATAGCCTATGTAGGATGAATAATCATTTGAGTGCTTTTCATGACAACAGTGTGTTTGTTCTAAGTCGTAACGCCAATGATGTTTGCAAAATCTGCACTATTTTAATTAGGCTATTTATCATGTTGCTTAGGTTTATTCGTTTGAGATTAGCAAAGCGTCGCAGCCTACTGTACCTGCAATTCTGTAAAAGACCTCCTTGATTATACAGCTTGATGGGCAGGGAATGCAACAAAGGCAGACCCTTCTTACGGCTCTACGCACAGTTGCCTTGCCAAATCGTTTGTACAGGAAACTTCCAGTGGCCAAAATATTGCTAAGTAATGCAGAGTTTGTAGGCCTATAGCAGTAAAGGCGAAACCACGTTGGATTACATTGGCTATGTACAGTTTGAGTAAGTTTTTTTATTTCATTTTTTATTTATCCGTTATTTTACCAGGTAAGTTGACTGAGAACACGTTCTCATTTGCAAGCAACGACCTGGGGAATAGTTACAGGGGAGAGGGGGATTAATGAGCCAATTGTAAATTGAGGATTATTAGCTGACCGTGATGGTTTGAGGGCCAGATTGGGAATTTAGCCAGGACACCGGGGTTAACACCCCTACTCTTACAATAAGTGCCATGGGATCTTTAATGACCTCAGAGAGTCAGGACACCCGTTTAACGTCCCATCCGAAAGACGGCACCCTACACAGGGCAGTGTACCTAATCACTAACCTGGGGCATTGGGATATTTTTTTTTAGACCAGAGGAAAGAGTGCCTCCTACTGGCCCTCCAACACCACTTCCAGCAGCATCTGGTCTCCCATCCAGGGACTGACCAGGACCAACCCTGCTTAGCTTCAGAAGCAAGCCAGCAGTGGTATGCAGGGTGGTATGCTGCTGGCAAAAGTTGGCCAGATATGAATGATTGTGCAGAAAAACGATAACGTTCCAAAAGAGAATCTTCTGAATGATTTAAAGGATAGTTGAGGTCCAATCATTTGTTCCATTTGTAATGCACGGCAAACAATGAAGGCTCTGATGTCAATTGGATTTTCCCGCAAAGGGACCGGCCATAGCCGACAAACAACAATCTAATTGGCTGAGAAACCCAGTCTTTTATTCACCAGGACAGGCTAAGATCACCTCTTAGGTAACAGGTTTGCTTCCGAGTATTCGTTGCTATGGTTGATCAGGCTATAGGTCGAGCGCTCTTTCTGGAACTGGAAATGTGCTCAAATTCTAGTTTGACAGATCTCGCCAACTCACTAATCTGGCTTTCTGGAATACCCCTTTGGTAAGTCACCTATACGCTATACTAAACTAATGGCATGGTATTTTTCTTACAGGACAAGCAAGTGTTCCCCCAAGTATCACGTCTGCAGCGAAACGAAATGACCTTCTACGATGTAAGTTCACAAGTGTTACGAAACCACGTAGCAAACCGACTCCGGCTCGATCTAGGAGGTTTGCCAGAAGATACTGACCCTACCATTACACTTGTTAGCACTGGGGGTCAGAACTCAATCGGGGTTACGTTAAGACACCGTGGAGCCGGTGTGAGATATGGGACGGAAAACATACCTCGATGCAGGAATGGGATATGCCACTGTGCTCCAAATTGTACTTTTCATCCACACTGCTCCATCATAATCTTCTGGCAAGCTGCAAGTCTGTAACCTCAGTGTGCGTTCAACATAAGTCAACAGGGTGTTGTGTCTCTAGGGGAAACGGCTCATGTTGGTTATTGATGTTCATATGATGACAAGTATAACAATATACAAAAAGGCATGCCAAACAAAAGAGATTTAAACACTCAGCAGGAAATCCCCATTGGCTTGGGATGCTGCTCTTGATCAGCTTCTAAGATTGTTACAGTAATTGCCACTCAATCACTCACACCTGTGAGCAATTACTAAACCCTTTACCCTGCTGGTAGTCCTAGCACCTGGCCTGGCAGCTGCTGCCAGCAGTGGAGAGATGTCTGTAGTGGAAATAGACTGTCTGTGGTCTAACCACTTATCTACCTATATTCCTAACACTAGCTTGAAAACAAGTACAGCATTCTGAAGGAACTTTTAGAAAAATGTGTGCATGGGTGTGTTTGTGAGAGAGAATCTTACCTCCTGTCTCCCTCACCAGATGGCACCGTTCTCACCCTTGACCCCAAAACGGCCCACAAGCGCATCTTCCTGACAGAGAACATGACCATGGCCTCTGTGTCAGACGAGCCCACCCATTACCCCGATGGCCCCGCCCGCTTCTCCGTCTGCAGCCAGGTGCTCACTTCCAAGGGCTTCTCCCGCGGCCGTCATTACTGGGAGGTCAAGATGAGGAGCAACAACTTCACCGGTATCGGCCTGGCCTACAACAGCATCGACCGGAAGGGTCCGGCTAGCCGGCTGGGGCGTAACGCCCAGTCCTGGTGCGTGGAGTGGTTCAACGTCAAGCTGTCAGCCTGGCACGCCAGCAGTGAGACTGTACTGCAGAACCCGAATCCGATCTGCGTCGGCGTGTTTTTGGATTGTGAGGAGGGAACGGCCACTTTCTATAACGTTCAGGACCGGGCATACCCTTTCCATACGTTTGTGTTCCAGTTCGCCGAGGCAGTGTACCCGGCATTCTGGCTCTTCTCCAGCGGCTCGTCTGTTAGCCTGTGCAAGCTGCAGTCTTAAGAAGTTAACACAACACACACACACACACACATTGTTCTCCCTCACAAATAATTATAATGTACAGCATCTGGGTCAATAAATTACTTAATCATACTGATATTGGGAACTTATATTGGAAATGTACCTTAAAGGTTATTATTTGGTTGTAGTCACTGGCTTTAGTAATAATTCAGTGTAGGTAATCCTTTTGGACTTTGGTCTCTTGTAACTACAGCAACCTCCTAAACAGGCAGCATTTGTTAATCAGTATCTAATGAAAACTAAGCACTTCTATACAGGTAAAGAAACATTACAAATGATTATACATGTATTGATCAGCCAGTTTTATTTACAGATACATTTAAGTGGTCTGTGGGTAGCTGTTTACAGCCTGTTTTATCAGAGCTTATGATCTCTTGGTGTGGGTCTTGGTAGTACACAGTAATCACATGTAAAATACACAAAAGAACATGAATAAACATGTATGTTATCTACTGTATATGAACAGTACCACACTGTTCAGAAGGCCATGTACTGGCACACATGCAATGCTTTTGCTGGTGTCAGGCATTCTGCATTAGGGAATGTCTTATTCAATAACACCACTGGATATAGAAGCAATGAATAGAGCAGAAAAGCATCCGCAATATGCTTGATACCCCCAAAGGAAAAGTGGGTATCGTTCACTGTTTTCTTGATCTAATACATTTTCGCTCGTGTTTCACACAGCCTGTAAGTGAAGGGGGTTTCCGCATGGTGCAGTGTGCTGAAAGCACTTCCTGACACTGCTACTACAGGCTTGATAGAACCTAGCCTGGTTGCCAGATCTGCATTTGTTTGAGAATTACAGTGAACAAGGCAGAGGATTTGGTTGATCTGGCAACCAGGCTAGATAGACCCAGCCTGGCCCATAAGAACAAGCAGAGGTAATTTAGACCCTGTGAACAGAAGTATTTCCAAATCTGGGTTTTGTAAATAGTGATGATTTTGGGCTGGTGTTTTGCCTGTCCATGTGACTAGACAAAGGAAAAACTCTGGGTCCAAGTTATAGCTAATGTAGCTATAGCCCATACCTAGGGCCTTCTCATGTAGAAGGGTACATATGTCTGTTGGTGTTCGTTTGGACATCTGTGTATGTGGGTGTCACATTGTCTGTGATGTGACTGCATGCTTCTCATAATGTCTGTATTGTCGATTGGATCTTTTCCATTTATGGTTATATAGCCATCGCTACGATCGGAGAGCAAGTTGAGAAGAGCACGTGATAGATTTTTACTTTGCAAAGCCCAATGCCAAATGAACAGTTGGTGTAATTGCCTTCTCCCTCTATAGAATTGATTCGGTTTGTGTAGAAGGGGTTTAATCTTGTTAAAGACAACTTGATAATGTCCCCTCATGATGTACTATTATAATCAATCTGTGCTAATATATTCCTGTTTGTGGCTTATTTGTTCCTCATATCTACACACACATAGCTATATATATATACACATACATACTGCATTTGGTAATCATATTACTTCAAACTGCTCAGGAGTAGACTTATTGCAAGTGCATGGGAAGGAAAAGTACTGATATTGCTTTCATATTATATACTTGCAAAACTAACAATGAAATAATATGTACTTATTAGAAAACAATGAAATTCAAAATTCATATGAAAATATTTATTATGGGTGTTTTCAAATTCTAATTTACATTGCTTATTACATTCAGTGAAATTTTCGGTTTCAACATCTTCAGTAGCAAATTCCGTAAAGCCAATTATTTTCATATTTGTCTCTTTCATGTTTGTCTCAGGTTTTTAATTGCTATTAAGTGATTGTTTGCTTACAATAGTCTTATTTTATCCATCTCTCTATCCATCTTTTCTTTTTAAATGGCCAGGAAAAAGATGGTACACTTCGTACCATTAGATGGAGACAAAATGGAGTCGTATGCGTTCCATTCCATCAATAAAGTGCTGTTATGACTAACTGGTTTCTTTGACACTTTCCACAGCAATCTTGTGCATTTATGTACAGTGGTTTGACTGAAAAAACTAAATGTGTAGCTAAATATATTTCCAAATATACTGTTCCTCATGGTATACTGTCAATTTCACTCAAAACTTTACAGGAGAATGTATCAGCAATAGACTATCACACGGTCTCCTTCCATCGTTAAGTGTAGACATAATGACGTGTACATAAACTACCAAGACTAAGATGATCCATTACCATTCAATATCTGAAGACAATCGAGTTGAGAACAATCGGTGGCAAACAGTACATGCTCTCCTCCAGCAATGCAGTTACATTTCTATAAAACCTTACAGCCAATAGAGTACCACAGTATCACAGAGTCATAATACCCATAAAACCTAGCGGTCAAATCCCATGGGGGACTTTTAGAAACACTTCAAATAAGGGTTGTGTTTTGTGTAGGCTTACCCTGGTGTGATGTTTTGATAACCATGTAAATCTCTAGGAAAAAGTGACCTTTCTAAATATATTTTCCTGTATTTACCCCCCCAAAATGAAATGTAAATTAGCTGTTAATGTGGCTATCATAAAGAACTACAAATTCCATGATTTGGACGAGACTGTTGAATTGAAGGAAAGGTAAGAATCTCTGGATTTATTTATCTAATGTTAAATGTAGTAATGAGTAAATTGGCAGGGTAGCCTAGTGGTTAGAGTGTTGGACTAGTAACCGAAAGGTTGCAAGTTCGAATCCCCGAGCTGACAAGGTACAAATCTGTCGTTCTGCCCCTGAACAGGCAGTTAACCCACTGTTCCTAGGCCGTCATTGAAAATAAGAATTTGTTCTTAACTGAATTGCCTAGTAAAATAAAAATTTAAAGGGACAGTTCTGTGAACGGTTTTGTGCAAGTTTTAAATTGACACAATACCTGTTCGCAAAGGTGTCAGCTAGAGATGACGTGCAGGGATTTGTAGTTTTGCATGTCTACTTTGATGCTGATTAGAATTTTCGAATCTGAGAGTAAATGGAGCCGAATATATTGATAAGTCACCTTGTCCGAGAGATTTACATGATATATCAAAACGTCACGCCAGGGTAAGCCTACAGGGAAACACAGCCCTTAAGTGTTTTAAAAAATAGGAAAAATGAATGGTGGAAAAACAATTGGAACCATTTCCCTGTTTGACCACTAGGTTTTATGAGTATTATGACGCCTCCAGTGTGGGGCTCTATACCCCTTCAACTCAACTCTGGACTTAGCCAGTTCAACTGCATTTTTTCATTCTTTCCCTCTAATCAGGGACTGATTTAGACCTGGAACAGCAGGTGTGTGCAATTCATTATCAGGTAGAACAGAAAACCAGCAGGCTCCGGCCCTCGTAGCATAAGAGTTGAATACCCCTGCTCTATACTGTTTGAAATAACATTTCTGTCCACAGTTAAGATGCTCAGACTTGTTTCTAGAACATTCAGGTTTGTTGTAAACACATTAGAAGCGCAGATACACATCAAATGGGTGCCAAGCAACGAGACGATTACCCAACGCCTTAACACACACAAAGGGAATGTAAGCACTTGTATATCACAAGCATTGGCATTATATTAATAACTATGGCCCTCCGAAGCTTTAGATGAACATTGACAATCCTCCCGTTATACAGTTGATGCCAATAGTTGGCTTAAGGACCAAGACTTTTAGGAGACGTTCCAGGTCATATTGCTTGCAGTCACGCTGCACAGATGATTAGGAGTGCTGATCTAGGATCACTTTTCCCTTATAGATCACAATGAATAAGATTATGTGGACAGGGTAACCTGGTGGAACCAATCTGATTGCTGTGCCAACCATTCTGTTCTACTGCAAGTGATTTGAAATAGAATGGCGAACGCAGAGATCAGACTGGTTCCACAAACCGAGGGACCTGCAGAAGTGCTTAGGGGCAGGTGCGCAGTGTGATTGCATAACAGACAACCTGGAACGCCACGTATAACTTTATATTATGGCTGTAACAAACCTTCTGATATCTCAACTTTGACCTCACTAAAATGACAAAACAGCATTATTCCTGAATGACATTCCTGAAAGGTGACGGAGATTCAGAAAAAAAAAAATCATTAAAACATTGTGGTAACAAACATATGACAGTCGACACACCATAGAAATAGAATGGCTAGATGCTAATCTATTTCTATGTGACAGACATAGGGTGTCACCTAGCAGTTTGTCTAGTGATACGCAGCATGAAGACAAAGTGTTTGAAATAAACAATCTTTCCATAGTAGACAACAAACAAAATAGATACGGACAGAGTAATATCATAACTAAACTTCTGAACACTTTGAGCAGTCAGTTTTGAGGGACGGTACAATTCTAACTAGGTCCTACGGAGTAATTCCTACAGTGCAACAACGAAGTGCCCACACAAAGAGAGGTCTAATCAAGAAAAGGACAAAATATTGCACAAAAAAAAAAGAGGCATTTAACAGACAGTGGATTATTGTGGTAGATATTTTGTCTCCAAATATTACAAGGTCGAAATTATAAAACCTGTGAATAAATCCTTTAGAAGCATCGGATATTTCACTAGGGATGGTTAACTAAGAGTCCTAAAAAAACTCATTTTAAGAAATATAGTCAAGTAAATGTTTTCTTAAGACTTAGTAACCACTAACTAGTGTCTGTCCAATACAGCACATATAATAGGGGATTTGGCCAACATGGCAGTAACAGTGCATCATCATGAAATAAGAGTAAACAAAACAAACGTCCAGTGATTGACTTACTAATATAAATATATATTCTATCATAGGAGTACGAGTGTCGAGGTCAATGCTTCCTCTTGAGTCAGGGACACACGGGGTCCATGTTGGGGAAACACTGCCAAACTATTCAAACTATAGAAATGTTATAACTATAAAACAAGGGATCAGTGCAAATATACAGCCCATCATCCACTGAAACATCTCCTTCCTTCCTTCCCTCCTTCCTTCCTTTACCCCGAGGTGGGAATATGCCTGAGCTCTGGCTTACATCATGATCTGGGGAGTGCAATCGTGGCATTATGTCATCAGCATTTACTACAACGAACAAAGGAGGGATATGGATGAAACATTGAGGAGGTGGAACTTGGGGGCTCAGGCACGAGCAGAGGCGGGACCTGCTGGCTTGGGAGAGTCATGGGGGGCGGAGCTTTCAGCCTCGGAGGTGCTGGATTCGTCGTCGTCGTCCGTCTGCTCGGCGCTGTGGTAGAGCATGAAGGCCTGGGTCTTGTGGGTGATGGTGATGGTGCACGGGCCCTGGGCCCACGGCTCCCC
The DNA here is from genome assembly GCF_034236695.1 of Oncorhynchus nerka. Classification (NCBI taxonomy): domain Eukaryota; kingdom Metazoa; phylum Chordata; class Actinopteri; order Salmoniformes; family Salmonidae; genus Oncorhynchus; species Oncorhynchus nerka. The sequence continues at coordinate 37,110,960 of NC_088410.1, forward strand.
GTCCACCTGCATGGGCATCCGGGACGTCTTCAGCACCAGCTACAGAGAGATACAAAGGGAGAGGTGGTAAGAGAGATGGGCGGAGAAAAGCGAAGGAGGAAAGAGAAGAGAAGGTAAAAAAAAAAAATGGAAGAGCTGAACAGCGATGAACACAGTAAAAACATTTTAAGTACATTGACATTTACTGAACATGAACTAACCTAACTTTTAAAAGACAAAACTAGCAAATGACCCAGTTACTTATAAAAGATAGCCATTCAAACTGGGACTGTATTTATTCAGCTATGGTCAAAATGACAGAACCAGGAAGGAAACACAGAATACACAAATGTGTCAGGTACACCACTGCTGTCCTCTCACTGTGGAGATAAACAGCAAGTGGTGGTGATGGTGCTGTAACCTCACCCGGACTGTGTGGGCCTGGCCCAGCCGCACCGGGTTGGCCATCTTGACTTGGATCTGAGCACAGTGGAAGGAGCCAAACACACCCACCACCTCGAGCAGCCCGTCATCCAGCCTGGGGTAGAGGACAGGAGGGGGGAAAAAAATCACTTAGAAAACGAAACCGTCGAAAAGCGTTATAGAGCATTCATAAAGGCTTCATAAGGCCTAGATATATGCTTCACAAATCACGACATTAGCTTATGAATGATTTCTGAAGCATCTCTAAAAGGTCTTAATATAGAGTATATGAAGGCTTCACAAAAAAGGACAATGTGATCTTGAGTTATGCTTTCAGTGATAATACACAAACAACTTTTCAATGGACATCGTCCGTCTGATGGTAAGGGCTTTCGAAGCCTTGATTGTCTCCATTTCTGTATTGTCTAAAGTCCTGTGTGAGCCAGTGGTGCTCACCGCGTAGGGGGGTAGGGCTCGTCCCCCATGCCCTCCCACAGACGACAGCCTCCGCCCCAGTAGCCAATGTTACACACGATGATGCCCTCCAGACTGGGCAGGGCCACTCTCTCTCCATCCAACTCCAACTGTGGGAGCGCACACACAATATTACTAAATTATATGAGTATCCGCTAGTTCAAAGAGGCATCCAAAGATTATACAACGCACAAAGAATGCTCGAGTTCATTTGAAGTTTGTGACATTTGCCAAGGCAACGGAACATTCTATTAAATTATTCGAGGCATAGAGGTGAAAGACTGCACAATAGACATGAGTCGTTCCATGAGGCCACTGTGTGTCTGCCTGTGTGTTGTTTGTGTGTGTCTGCCTGTGTGTTGTTTGTGTGCGTCTTTGTGCACACCTTACCTCAATCCTCTTATCCAGGTCTTTGCATTCTTGAACTAAGCAATCTTTGGTGCCATACATGAAATATACAGCCTAGAAGGAAAGGCAACAGTTTGACTGTTAAAAAGGGGAAAGTAATATGGACAAAGGACACGCGTTATCAAAAGCAGGTCATGTTTGAACAAATTCAAATATTTATTACATTTTCACCCAAATAACCACTCCTAGACTATTCTGAATCAGCCATTTATAGAACAACTAACCACATAATTAATATTCAGTAAGTAAAAGCATTTCCAAATGCATTTGACTAAGAGAGAAAAGTAGCATTAAAGAATTCTTTCCAAATTGATGTGTCGACCATTACACTCAAGCAACCACCCTGGAAATTTCCTCTCACACTGTATGTAAATTCAACCACGTGAAGACATTTGCATACGTTTGTGAATATTTTCAGATGCGTCTTTGGCCCACTGACCTTGTTGATGATGCGGCTGGAGAAGAAGGAGGGGGTCTTCTCGCGGTGGGTGTGGAAGTTGAGCGCCATCAGGGCATCCGGGCCCACTGAGAAATAGTTATTCATGGACAGGACCTGATGAGAATAGCACACACGAGTTAGGAGGTCCTTTAGTTAGCAAATCAAGAGTATAAACAGTGAATAAATCAATCACATAGGCTATTCCAGTAAGCAGGATTATTAAGTTAACCAGCTAACGTTGATAAACAACCATATAACTTGTTTTTCTGGTTCATTAAAAATGCTGAATATGTATATTGGTTGTTGTTTGTCAAGTCAATTATACCTCGTCAATTTTAAGTCCTTTTTGGACAGTTAGCTGGCTTACTCATTGATACAGCATTCTGGAACAGCCCCATGATTGCAATGGATCACTTGGTTGCAGAATGGTTCTGGCAGTGGCAACACCAGAGTTACAGGTGTGACTCCTGTATGGGCCACACACTGAATACAGTACGTGTTGCTGAATTATATCAAAATGCAGGGCAAATGGACAAGATCAAAAGAGGCTAGCTAGAGAGGGTGAAATGCAACTCACCTTTGGCTTACGAAAGTAGAGCCCCTTTGAGGCTACCTGAACTTTCCACCTGTCAGGACATGTGGAGATAGAAATGTCATACTGGATCATTTACAACCATGCTACAACACAAATGGAACTAGGGATATTGAGCTTTGCAGCATAAGCACAGAAGGATATGTTACATGAGCTTTGTAGCATTAGCACAGGAGGCTATATGACTTGCGCTTCGTAGCATTAGCACAGGAGGCTATATGACTTGAGCTTCGTAGCATTAGCACAGCAGGCTACATGACTTGAGCTTCGTAGCATTAGCACAGCAGGCTACATGACTTGAGCTTCGTAGCATTAGCACAGCAGGCTACATGACTTGAGCTTCGTAGCATTAGCACAGCAGGCTACATGACTTGAGCTTCGTAGCATTAGCACAGCAGGCTACATTGCTTCCTCTGACTCTCCACTGACCTGTCCATCTTGACCACCTCTGCTTCGAGGACGTTCCGGAGCACCTGCTCCACAGGGATCTCCCCGGCGTAGCCCGACCCCCAGCCCAGGGAGTTGGACAGATCGTTCCCTGTACCCAGGGGCAGGATCATCACCCTGGGGATGAACTGATCTTGGCCCTGGAGACCAATACACACATGTGAAACAGACATCATGGTGCTGCTAACATATCTTCCTCCGCTGTCCCTGTTCCCATACCGGGATCAAACCAGTGATCCTATTTCGCCTCTATGGCCTATTTATTGCCTTACCTCCCTACATTTGCACACGCTGTACATAGACGTTTCGATTGTGTTATTGACTATAGGTTTGTTTATGTGTAACGCTGTTGTTTTTGTCACACTGCTTGGCTTTATCTTGGCCAGGCTTCAATTGTAAATGAAAACTTGTTCTCAACTGGCCTACCAGGTTAAATAAAGGTAAATAAAAATGTTCATAAACACACGTGACCGCCCTCCTTCACAACGTACCAACCGTTTGAGCTATCAAAAAATATCTAATGTGATAGCTCCATCGGAAACATCTCAAGCTAGCTGAAAATGTTAAAACAGGCACGCCATCTACAGACGTCTTATTCAATAATAACCAACAACAACAGTAGGTACAGCAACGTTAGTTGCAACAGCAGTTAGGACAGTCTGGCATAGACCTGCACGACTCTCATCTGCTCCTGCCACTGTCATGTTACACAAACACAGCTTTACCTTGAGCTTCATGGTGTCGATGGCATCCAGCACCCAACCCACGGTTCCGTCCCCCCCACACACCAGCACCCTAACACTGCCTGGAGGCAGCAGGGTGCACAGCTGCAGAGCTTTGGAGGGAGGCAGCTCCGACAGGTCAAACACCTGAGAGAGGAGGGGAGGAGAAAGGAAAGGAAAGGAGAGAGGAAAGGAGAGGAGGAGAGGAGACGAGTAGAGGAGAGAGGAAAGTAGACGAGAGAGGAAAGGAGAGGAGGAGAGGATAGCAGACAGAAAATGTATGATATGGGAGGAAACAAAGTGGAAAAGGTGGACGGGAGGGAGATGTTTATGTATCCCACCATCACCGAGCCACCTCCACAATCACTTTAACTCGAAAGATTGCCTACTGTGCACCAGTTCAATTTGACCTAGACATCTTAATAATTCCATAATATGCTCCTACAGGATGCTACACAGAGGACTGACTGACCTGGACAGGGTTGAGGATGGTGCGGAACTCTCCAAGCAGAGCCTCCCCCATGTTGTTCCCACTGCGAGTGTTGGCCAGGACCAGCACTGGAGTCCAGCTGCTCCCACAGGCAGACGCCAGCTAGACACACAGTTAAATTTGTTTAATTTCACCTTTATTTAACTAGGCAAGTCAGTTAAGAACAAATTCTGACTGACTCAAGGGGGACTGGTAGTCGCTAGTAATGCAACCACACAATCGGTCCCGATCCACCATTTGGGCCACCATAACCCCAGACACAGACCCCTCCCTGGGTGTGACCTCTGACCTTGCTGTACTCATCGGGATGCCTGCGGCGGAGCTTGTTGACGTGGTGGAGGTAGTGAGGGGGGATGATGAGGCTGCGGAACTCGCCCAGCTCACAGCGCTCCCCGTCCGACAGGCTGGCCTTGCAGTCATCGTGCACCATTGTCTGACACCACACACACCTGCCAAGGGACAAACACACACCCATCAGTGGATCAAGTGCAATTTTTGTGGCGCTCACTGTAATGTCAAGGCAAAAGGTGGACAGAGAGCTGGTTAAGAATTGTACACATGAAAGGAAAAGGACATGATATTAATTCCTGTCAATTTGTAAATAAAGCAATTTCAGCTTCCCCATGATTGAAACATTACAAATAACACCCTCCCGTCTTTCGTGCCAAAACCAGACAAATGTTAACGCCTTCGCATCCTGCTGGGCTTCACTTTGATTAATGTGGCAGACATTAATTCACACACAAACGACAGCCTAGAAGCAAAATAATATTACCTGAAGTCACACAGCTTCGGTTGGTTCCCACATTGCTCCTTGCAGACCACACAGACACTGCAGAGAGGGACGTTTCCCCGGACCCAGCGGTGCTCTAGTGTCCCATCCGCTTGGGACGGAGCCATAATCTCTTTGCAAACAAGGCTCCGGTCGGCCCGACGCAGGCATGTCTCGTCGGCGCACACTCCGCAGCAGTCGCAGAATGCCCCTTGTAGAATGTGTTGTTGGCATACACAGCAGTAGGTGGGCTTGTTGAACAGGTCGGTGCAGTGCCAGCCGTGCTTGCTCTTGCGGAAGAAGTCTTTCATGTGTATTTTCCGTTTGGAGCGCTGGACACTGCACCACAATGTAATGATCACGGGCATTACGACAGCGAGAGTGGTCCAAAACAGGAGTGTCCACTCTTCCCGTGACGATTGGTCACGGTTTCCCTCGTCCCCCTCCATTGACATCCGAAGAAGAGTGGTTGGTATTAACGTGAATAAACTAATCAAATCATAGAATATCACGAGAATTCATATAAACATTGTGCGCAAGGCGCGCGCATCATGGTGTCCATGCAATAGCTACGAGAAAATGACAACCTTCTCGTGTAGCGAAATAACGCACAAAACAAGGCTCGAGCGAGATTGTAAACAATGACTGTCGTGATTTTTTTTTGTGTGCAAAAGACGTAGCTAGACGACGACCAACATTTGAATCATTAGCTTACTGTTGTTGTTATCAGAAGCTATGCTAGATATAGTTACTGGGCACCTGATGTGCTCCTCACCTCTCCAGCAATGACTACATTAAAAGCTAGTAATCAATCGTCTGTAAAAAAAAAAGTTTTTAAAAACATCGAAACGCATGCACAAGCATTTATAATATTAAAGGTTGCATTGAAGTGACAGCTTCATTACTATATCAATAACACGACTTAACAATAGATTCGTCGATAAAACATGTCCAATCGCAAACAGTTGCCTTCCCACCTAATGGCAGTGTTCAAGCGCGTCAAAACCGTGTTGTATCATGGGTACATTTTGACTAACTGGTCTGCAAATAATATTGAGCAGTGATTTACATAGAGATAGATATAGGACTCATCTTTGTATCTGTGCAATTATAGCGTCTGTAACAACATGGGTAGCGCCATTGAGGCTATCTCCATTTTGAAGTAATCCATTTTCTTCTTCCCGATTGGCTGATCCCTCCCGATGACCCGGTTGGACAAAACTCCAAAAGGGTCACTAGGAGGGATAAGCCAATTAAGTCCCACCCACTTGACCACATTAAAATGGTGGAAGCCCTCAATGGCGCTGCCCATGCTAATAGCTCTTTGGCCACTAGATGCCTCTATCATTCTCTATGGTTATTTATGATGCAATGTGATTTGTAAATCAATTCGTTTCGAGTCGTCTTTAAAGCGGGCTGCAATGTCGAACGCGCCATTTATTAATAGTGTCGTGCGTTTTAATTGGCCAATATGCTAACGTATACCATGACGTAAGTTTTTACGTAGTGCTCAGCTGACTCTGGCAACTGAATAACATCATATATTGTTGAGGGGAAAGATTTAGAGCTGTTTTTTTTTTTTTAGCTTTTCGTTCAGTATATTATTTTTTTTTTTTTTAGCTTTTCGTTCAGTATATTAAAATAGTATCACTAACATTTGCCTTAAAGGCATCAAGACACATCTACATAACATATTTATATTATAAACGCAGACAGAGCTTCACATTCACATTCACTGAGGCCTATTAGGATGTCATTTCTTAAATCTTATATTTAGGAAAAGCAGACACGTTATTTGTGCATTTATACATGATGATAGAAAGAAGTTGAACAATAACTTTATTACATTACATTTGGCTGGAATGAATGTTAAAAACTAGGTAAACTGTCAAAAAATCTTGCAATCCAAACAGCGATAAGGCCAAAACACTATTTTCACGGCACATCGATACTGATGCAGGTTTGCAGGTTAATTTACGAAGGAAGTTATGATACTGAGGTTAAGGTTTGGATAGGGTTATGGTTAGCGAAAATGCTATCCTAACCTGCTACGGAAATCACTTTGTATTGAAGTTCCGTAAAAAAAAAAAAAGTGTGGCCCAAGGCCGATAAGGCACATGGCCTAGTTTCCGGGAAACCAAGGACAAAACAGAAAACAGCCTTTAAAAATCCCTGCCTTGCGAAAAACACATCCATTAATCCTTGACAAATTATCTCTGTATAAAATGAGTTTTGCGCGCCATCTAGTGGATAGAATCAGCTTTGCAAATTTGAAATCTTCACGCTAAAACTGCAACTGGATACAGATGTAATTCATGCTAGAAGAATAATCTATTTGAGTACGGTATCAAAGTTCAAACTGATGAAAAACAAGTACATTGCATGCTATAATCAACACCAAATAAATATACAAATAAATCAATGTCTCATGCCAGAACAGCAGGCACAGTGACACCCAACAGATGTTTTCACAGTTATGTGACCCAGTTTTGTAATATTTGGATTGGGGAGGTGATCGGTGACGTAGAGGAGAATTTACCCCCTCATCTCCTACGGACTGGGGTCTCAGTGCAGAAGTAGCCGGGCAGGTGAGCTGAGACCAAGATGAAGAAGTTTGTGGCATTTTCCCTCTGTCTGGTCCTCTTGACCATCTACACAGCAGGTAGGCTCATTTTGAAGAGGTCAATTGCCTTTAGAAAAATGTATTAATTAACCTTTTGGTGGCTTGTGAGTCTTTTAGATGTCTCTAATAAAAGTTTATTTTTGCATTTTTTTCTCAATTTTAATGCAATAGAAATGTTGTTTTAAGAAAATATGAATATGCAGTTGTTATGTAGTAATTAATGCTGTAATTTATATGCTCAAATAATTACATGCATAAGAAAAGTAATTACTGCATAATTAAACTTACAAAATAAGTTTTTGTGCAATTCAATCATGCATAGAAAAGCAAATATTGTGTTGTGTCATTGTAACTAGTAAATAATAAACTAAATACATTTCTGTTGTATGAAGATATTGCATGAAAATATGAAAATAAGATAAACACATCATTTCTCATGTAAAATCGAACAAATATGACATAATTGTTTTAACTGCAAGCACATAGCTCATTTAAATACTGCATTGTATTACAATATCATGTACTTCCATTTTGAAGCTCTTATCAATGCAGTTTCAAAATCATTGCAAAAAGCCTGCATGAGCCCTGGGTGGTGCTTTGCCACGTCGCTGTGTGTGCCTGGCGCTGTTGACAGAGCCAGCCAGGTTCATTTTAATACCCCCTCGCAGGTTGGCCTTTGGGGGTCACGTGCTCCATGGGCTGGCCTGGCTCTCTGGAGAGTGGGGGAAATGAATGGGTACTTTGTTGCTCCACCAAAAAACAGCCTCCTAATGATATTCTGCTGCTGCTGGGGGACAGACAGAGACAGACCTCTATGAGACTAGGGGCTGCATCTCAAATGGCACCCTATTCTCTATATAGTGCACTACTTTTGACCAGGGCCCAGTGCACTATATAGGGGATAGGGTGCCATTTGGGATGTAGAACAGGGGCTGTTGATCTGCATCCTCAGCCTGGTACATTAGAGAGTACACGGCTCGACATGTACTATCCAAACAAACAGCAGCTTCTCCCCTATATCCTGCACACGCTGGGTGTGTGATGAGGGGGTTGTTGTTGACTGTGTCAAAATCTAATGCAAGTTTCTCTTCCCGTTTAATGGCTGCAACTGAAAGGGCAAGTCTGGAAATGTAGGTTAATGTTGTGTTTTGAGTTATAAAAGTCAAGAGCAACCAGATAGATACAGGAGGAAAGAGTGGGTGACAAATAATGACTGATTTCAGGAAAATGACAAGAATATTGTTTTTGGTATAATGTGCACAAAGTACCCTATGTCACTGATGGTTGCAATATTTTCGTTTGAGATAGATGTAGCCAAATGAAGGTTGACATTCATTGTCATGAATCTTGCCCTGGAGGCAGAACTGAGCAATTTTCTGCTAGATGGGCCAGCTGCTAAGTCAAAATTGGCTTTAAAGTTAGGGTTAGTGGTGTGGTTAAGGTTATGGTTAAGGTTATGCCTACATACAGTGCCTTTGGAAAGTATTCAGACCCCTTGACTTTTTCCACATCCAGAGATGTTTGATTGGGATCAAGTCTGGGCTCTGGCTGGGCCACTCAAGGCTTGGCTGTGTGCTTATGGTTGTTGTCCTGTTGGAAGGTGAAGCTTCGCCCCAGTCTGAGGAACTGAGCACTCTGGAGCAAGTTTTCATCAAGGATCTCTCTGTACTTTTCTCTGTTCATCTATGCCTCGTTCCTGACTATTCTCCCAGTCCCTGCCGCTGAAAAACATCTCCACAGCATGATGCTGCCACCACCATGCTTCACCCTAGGGATCGTGCCAGGTTTCCTCCAGAGGTGACGCTTGGCATTCAGGCAAAAGAGTTCAATCTTGGTTTCAATCAGACCAGAGAATCTTGTTTCTCATGGTCTGAGAATCTTTAGGTGCCTTTTGGCAAACTCCAAGCGGGCTGTCTTGTGCCTTTTA